>NW_028294752.1:0-99815 GCF_964341445.2 Mesoplodon mirus
GCTACGCAGAGCGAAGGGCAGTGAACTGCTTCTCGCTTGCAGAGCTTGATGTCTACAGCTGTAAGGCAGCCCCGGGACAAAGTTTTGGCCAGTATTACATTCAGCGTGGCTCTCCCTCTGTGGAGGCCCTCCGAACGGCACTGAGAGAATCCCTGAGCCTAAAGTGCATCCTGGCAACCCTTAACCTGTCATCTCACTATTGTGACGCAAGGTACACTGCAGGTGCAGCCTGACAGAAAGTACAGAAAAGCCGGTACGACTCTGAGGCATTTGGACGAGGCAAGGTCCCCTCGGCCTGACTAAGTCATTAAGCGGGTGCTGCTCCTCGTGGCACGCAGAACACCCCCCGTCCAACGAAGTGGGATCCTAGAAAGGCCCAGTGTTGCTGAAAGTCTCCAGGTGTCAGTCAGCGAGTGCTGGCAAATGCGTCGTGGGCTCAAGTTGGCACTGGGAGAATGTGGGAGAAGCCCGACTTTCCCCCTTTGGAAAGCCACTTCGTTGCAGCTTCCAAGCCGCCTGCTACTATTCACTCCACAGATTCCTCTGAGGAGCGGTGACTTTTTCCAAAAGAAACCAGGTGCTTGCGATTCCTTCCGGGGAGCTCACCCCCAGGAGCATACTGTAGCTAAGGTGCCCACTAAATGTGACCTCTAGTCTCGAGGTAAGGTGCACATTTTCCCATTCCCAGAGATAGGGGCGCCCCGGTTTCCAGGAGGTCTTAGTCAGTGGACGGCTTTAGCTTTAGTATGCCTCACAGCGCTCAAGACTCTCACGTGGGCACTTCTTTCCAAGGAAGTACACTGCGTACCCAAAGCCTTCTGAGCACAAGCAAGGGATACACAGCTCTGGGCACATCCCTCCCTATGCAGTTGGAAGGGCCGGGAACTAAGGTGTTCTCTGAGGCGAGCGTCCCACAGCTTTGAAACAGCCCCAGGAACGCGGTTCTTGGCAGGGTTTCGTTCCTGCGGGTCTGCCACGTTGAGGAAAACTAAGCGGCCCTGAAAGAAACCACCGGGGCTCCAATTCGGTTTGGGGACTCCTGCTCGACGTCTCTCTAGGTGATGCGGAAACTGGACTTTAGGTCCAGCCCGAAGTAATGCAGAGAGTAACCCCGAGCATTGCTAGGCATTGGGAACATCCGAAGTCACCCAGGTAGGCCTGCTGAGGGCAGTTCGGGGTTTGTGCCGTTCACCACATGCAGCACACACTGCATCCAAAAGTTTCATCGCAGAAGGCCGAACTGTGTTCCACGGGTCTCCCTTGGATTGTCAGAGAAGATGGGTGTATGTGCTGGGTGATCCAGTTGGTAATTGAGAAGCCTGGCAGAGGGCAGTCTTTTCCCCATTTGAAAGGTCGATAGTGGCGGCCTCAAGGCTGACTGAAAGACACTGCCCTTACCCGTCTTCTAGTCACCTCCAGGAGTGCCTCAGTGAAGACAGTGAGTTTTCTCCTACGAATCCAGGTGGTCTCCAGTGCCTTGCTGGGAGCTCATCCCACGCTTGCCCTAGCTAAAGTGTGAAGTCAAAGTGACCCCTAGCCTCAAGGGAAGCGCGAGCGCTTCCTATCAGCCAAGTTGGGTGGGCAGCCACCTCCATGAACCCTGACGCCATAGAGTGCTTTAACTCCTCTGCGGCTTTGCGTAGGCCTAAGAGAGTCGCGTGTGAATTCCTTCTGAGGGAGAGAGCATGTGCGCTGGGAGTCCCCGTTTTGTTTTCCGAGCCACACAACACAGGACAGACTGCTGGGGTCAGCTCTTGCTACGCAGAGCGAAGGGCAGTGAACTGCTTCTCGCTTGCAGAGCTTGATGTCTACAGCTGTAAGGCAGCCCCGGGACAAAGTTTTGGCCAGTATTACATTCAGCGTGGCTCTCCCTCTGTGGAGGCCCTCCGAACGGCACTGAGAGAATCCCTGAGCCTAAAGTGCATCCTGGCAACCCTTAACCTGTCATCTCACTATTGTGACGCAAGGTACACTGCAGGTGCAGCCTGACAGAAAGTACAGAAAAGCCGGTACGACTCTGAGGCATTTGGACGAGGCAAGGTCCCCTCGGCCTGACTAAGTCATTAAGCGGGTGCTGCTCCTCGTGGCACGCAGAACACCCCCCGTCCAACGAAGTGGGATCCTAGAAAGGCCCAGTGTTGCTGAAAGTCTCCAGGTGTCAGTCAGCGAGTGCTGGCAAATGCGTCGTGGGCTCAAGTTGGCACTGGGAGAATGTGGGAGAAGCCCGACTTTCCCCCTTTGGAAAGCCACTTCGTTGCAGCTTCCAAGCCGCCTGCTACTATTCACTCCACAGATTCCTCTGAGGAGCGGTGACTTTTTCCAAAAGAAACCAGGTGCTTGCGATTCCTTCCGGGGAGCTCACCCCCAGGAGCATACTGTAGCTAAGGTGCCCACTAAATGTGACCTCTAGTCTCGAGGTAAGGTGCACATTTTCCCATTCCCAGAGATAGGGGCGCCCCGGTTTCCAGGAGGTCTTAGTCAGTGGACGGCTTTAGCTTTAGTATGCCTCACAGCGCTCAAGACTCTCACGTGGGCACTTCTTTCCAAGGAAGTACACTGCGTACCCAAAGCCTTCTGAGCACAAGCAAGGGATACACAGCTCTGGGCACATCCCTCCCTATGCAGTTGGAAGGGCCGGGAACTAAGGTGTTCTCTGAGGCGAGCGTCCCACAGCTTTGAAACAGCCCCAGGAACGCGGTTCTTGGCAGGGTTTCGTTCCCTGCGGGTCTGCCACGTTGAGGAAAACTAAGCGGCCCTGAAAGAAACCACCGGGGCTCCAATTCGGTTTGGGGACTCCTGCTCGACGTCTCTCTAGGTGATGCGGAAACTGGACTTTAGGTCCAGCCCGAAGTAATGCAGAGAGTAACCCCGAGCATTGCTAGGCATTGGGAACATCCGAAGTCACCCAGGTAGGCCTGCTGAGGGCAGTTCGGGGTTTGTGCCGTTCACCACATGCAGCACACACTGCATCCAAAAGTTTCATCGCAGAAGGCCGAACTGTGTTCCACGGGTCTCCCTTGGATTGTCAGAGAAGATGGGTGTATGTGCTGGGTGATCCAGTTGGTAATTGAGAAGCCTGGCAGAGGGCAGTCTTTTCCCCATTTGAAAGGTCGATAGTGGCGGCCTCAAGGCTGACTGAAAGACACTGCCCTTACCCGTCTTCTAGTCACCTCCAGGAGTGCCTCAGTGAAGACAGTGAGTTTTCTCCTACGAATCCAGGTGGTCTCCAGTGCCTTGCTGGGAGCTCATCCCACGCTTGCCCTAGCTAAAGTGTGAAGTCAAAGTGACCCCTAGCCTCAAGGGAAGCGCGAGCGCTTCCTATCAGCCAAGTTGGGTGGGCAGCCACCTCCATGAACCCTGACGCCATAGAGTGCTTTAACTCCTCTGCGGCTTTGCGTAGGCCTAAGAGAGTCGCGTGTGAATTCCTTCTGAGGGAGAGAGCATGTGCGCTGGGAGTCCCCGTTTTGTTTTCCGAGCCACACAACACAGGACAGACTGCTGGGGTCAGCTCTTGCTACGCAGAGCGAAGGGCAGTGAACTGCTTCTCGCTTGCAGAGCTTGATGTCTACAGCTGTAAGGCAGCCCCGGGACAAAGTTTTGGCCAGTATTACATTCAGCGTGGCTCTCCCTCTGTGGAGGCCCTCCGAACGGCACTGAGAGAATCCCTGAGCCTAAAGTGCATCCTGGCAACCCTTAACCTGTCATCTCACTATTGTGACGCAAGGTACACTGCAGGTGCAGCCTGACAGAAAGTACAGAAAAGCCGGTACGACTCTGAGGCATTTGGACGAGGCAAGGTCCCCTCGGCCTGACTAAGTCATTAAGCGGGTGCTGCTCCTCGTGGCACGCAGAACACCCCCCGTCCAACGAAGTGGGATCCTAGAAAGGCCCAGTGTTGCTGAAAGTCTCCAGGTGTCAGTCAGCGAGTGCTGGCAAATGCGTCGTGGGCTCAAGTTGGCACTGGGAGAATGTGGGAGAAGCCCGACTTTCCCCCTTTGGAAAGCCACTTCGTTGCAGCTTCCAAGCCGCCTGCTACTATTCACTCCACAGATTCCTCTGAGGAGCGGTGACTTTTTCCAAAAGAAACCAGGTGCTTGCGATTCCTTCCGGGGAGCTCACCCCCAGGAGCATACTGTAGCTAAGGTGCCCACTAAATGTGACCTCTAGTCTCGAGGTAAGGTGCACATTTTCCCATTCCCAGAGATAGGGGCGCCCCGGTTTCCAGGAGGTCTTAGTCAGTGGACGGCTTTAGCTTTAGTATGCCTCACAGCGCTCAAGACTCTCACGTGGGCACTTCTTTCCAAGGAAGTACACTGCGTACCCAAAGCCTTCTGAGCACAAGCAAGGGATACACAGCTCTGGGCACATCCCTCCCTATGCAGTTGGAAGGGCCGGGAACTAAGGTGTTCTCTGAGGCGAGCGTCCCACAGCTTTGAAACAGCCCCAGGAACGCGGTTCTTGGCAGGGTTTCGTTCCCTGCGGGTCTGCCACGTTGAGGAAAACTAAGCGGCCCTGAAAGAAACCACCGGGGCTCCAATTCGGTTTGGGGACTCCTGCTCGACGTCTCTCTAGGTGATGCGGAAACTGGACTTTAGGTCCAGCCCGAAGTAATGCAGAGAGTAACCCCGAGCATTGCTAGGCATTGGGAACATCCGAAGTCACCCAGGTAGGCCTGCTGAGGGCAGTTCGGGGTTTGTGCCGTTCACCACATGCAGCACACACTGCATCCAAAAGTTTCATCGCAGAAGGCCGAACTGTGTTCCACGGGTCTCCCTTGGATTGTCAGAGAAGATGGGTGTATGTGCTGGGTGATCCAGTTGGTAATTGAGAAGCCTGGCAGAGGGCAGTCTTTTCCCCATTTGAAAGGTCGATAGTGGCGGCCTCAAGGCTGACTGAAAGACACTGCCCTTACCCGTCTTCTAGTCACCTCCAGGAGTGCCTCAGTGAAGACAGTGAGTTTTCTCCTACGAATCCAGGTGGTCTCCAGTGCCTTGCTGGGAGCTCATCCCACGCTTGCCCTAGCTAAAGTGTGAAGTCAAAGTGACCCCTAGCCTCAAGGGAAGCGCGAGCGCTTCCTATCAGCCAAGTTGGGTGGGCAGCCACCTCCATGAACCCTGACGCCATAGAGTGCTTTAACTCCTCTGCGGCTTTGCGTAGGCCTAAGAGAGTCGCGTGTGAATTCCTTCTGAGGGAGAGAGCATGTGCGCTGGGAGTCCCCGTTTTGTTTTCCGAGCCACACAACACAGGACAGACTGCTGGGGTCAGCTCTTGCTACGCAGAGCGAAGGGCAGTGAACTGCTTCTCGCTTGCAGAGCTTGATGTCTACAGCTGTAAGGCAGCCCCGGGACAAAGTTTTGGCCAGTATTACATTCAGCGTGGCTCTCCCTCTGTGGAGGCCCTCCGAACGGCACTGAGAGAATCCCTGAGCCTAAAGTGCATCCTGGCAACCCTTAACCTGTCATCTCACTATTGTGACGCAAGGTACACTGCAGGTGCAGCCTGACAGAAAGTACAGAAAAGCCGGTACGACTCTGAGGCATTTGGACGAGGCAAGGTCCCCTCGGCCTGACTAAGTCATTAAGCGGGTGCTGCTCCTCGTGGCACGCAGAACACCCCCCGTCCAACGAAGTGGGATCCTAGAAAGGCCCAGTGTTGCTGAAAGTCTCCAGGTGTCAGTCAGCGAGTGCTGGCAAATGCGTCGTGGGCTCAAGTTGGCACTGGGAGAATGTGGGAGAAGCCCGACTTTCCCCCTTTGGAAAGCCACTTCGTTGCAGCTTCCAAGCCGCCTGCTACTATTCACTCCACAGATTCCTCTGAGGAGCGGTGACTTTTTCCAAAAGAAACCAGGTGCTTGCGATTCCTTCCGGGGAGCTCACCCCCAGGAGCATACTGTAGCTAAGGTGCCCACTAAATGTGACCTCTAGTCTCGAGGTAAGGTGCACATTTTCCCATTCCCAGAGATAGGGGCGCCCCGGTTTCCAGGAGGTCTTAGTCAGTGGACGGCTTTAGCTTTAGTATGCCTCACAGCGCTCAAGACTCTCACGTGGGCACTTCTTTCCAAGGAAGTACACTGCGTACCCAAAGCCTTCTGAGCACAAGCAAGGGATACACAGCTCTGGGCACATCCCTCCCTATGCAGTTGGAAGGGCCGGGAACTAAGGTGTTCTCTGAGGCGAGCGTCCCACAGCTTTGAAACAGCCCCAGGAACGCGGTTCTTGGCAGGGTTTCGTTCCCTGCGGGTCTGCCACGTTGAGGAAAACTAAGCGGCCCTGAAAGAAACCACCGGGGCTCCAATTCGGTTTGGGGACTCCTGCTCGACGTCTCTCTAGGTGATGCGGAAACTGGACTTTAGGTCCAGCCCGAAGTAATGCAGAGAGTAACCCCGAGCATTGCTAGGCATTGGGAACATCCGAAGTCACCCAGGTAGGCCTGCTGAGGGCAGTTCGGGGTTTGTGCCGTTCACCACATGCAGCACACACTGCATCCAAAAGTTTCATCGCAGAAGGCCGAACTGTGTTCCACGGGTCTCCCTTGGATTGTCAGAGAAGATGGGTGTATGTGCTGGGTGATCCAGTTGGTAATTGAGAAGCCTGGCAGAGGGCAGTCTTTTCCCCATTTGAAAGGTCGATAGTGGCGGCCTCAAGGCTGACTGAAAGACACTGCCCTTACCCGTCTTCTAGTCACCTCCAGGAGTGCCTCAGTGAAGACAGTGAGTTTTCTCCTACGAATCCAGGTGGTCTCCAGTGCCTTGCTGGGAGCTCATCCCACGCTTGCCCTAGCTAAAGTGTGAAGTCAAAGTGACCCCTAGCCTCAAGGGAAGCGCGAGCGCTTCCTATCAGCCAAGTTGGGTGGGCAGCCACCTCCATGAACCCTGACGCCATAGAGTGCTTTAACTCCTCTGCGGCTTTGCGTAGGCCTAAGAGAGTCGCGTGTGAATTCCTTCTGAGGGAGAGAGCATGTGCGCTGGGAGTCCCCGTTTTGTTTTCCGAGCCACACAACACAGGACAGACTGCTGGGGTCAGCTCTTGCTACGCAGAGCGAAGGGCAGTGAACTGCTTCTCGCTTGCAGAGCTTGATGTCTACAGCTGTAAGGCAGCCCCGGGACAAAGTTTTGGCCAGTATTACATTCAGCGTGGCTCTCCCTCTGTGGAGGCCCTCCGAACGGCACTGAGAGAATCCCTGAGCCTAAAGTGCATCCTGGCAACCCTTAACCTGTCATCTCACTATTGTGACGCAAGGTACACTGCAGGTGCAGCCTGACAGAAAGTACAGAAAAGCCGGTACGACTCTGAGGCATTTGGACGAGGCAAGGTCCCCTCGGCCTGACTAAGTCATTAAGCGGGTGCTGCTCCTCGTGGCACGCAGAACACCCCCCGTCCAACGAAGTGGGATCCTAGAAAGGCCCAGTGTTGCTGAAAGTCTCCAGGTGTCAGTCAGCGAGTGCTGGCAAATGCGTCGTGGGCTCAAGTTGGCACTGGGAGAATGTGGGAGAAGCCCGACTTTCCCCCTTTGGAAAGCCACTTCGTTGCAGCTTCCAAGCCGCCTGCTACTATTCACTCCACAGATTCCTCTGAGGAGCGGTGACTTTTTCCAAAAGAAACCAGGTGCTTGCGATTCCTTCCGGGGAGCTCACCCCCAGGAGCATACTGTAGCTAAGGTGCCCACTAAATGTGACCTCTAGTCTCGAGGTAAGGTGCACATTTTCCCATTCCCAGAGATAGGGGCGCCCCGGTTTCCAGGAGGTCTTAGTCAGTGGACGGCTTTAGCTTTAGTATGCCTCACAGCGCTCAAGACTCTCACGTGGGCACTTCTTTCCAAGGAAGTACACTGCGTACCCAAAGCCTTCTGAGCACAAGCAAGGGATACACAGCTCTGGGCACATCCCTCCCTATGCAGTTGGAAGGGCCGGGAACTAAGGTGTTCTCTGAGGCGAGCGTCCCACAGCTTTGAAACAGCCCCAGGAACGCGGTTCTTGGCAGGGTTTCGTTCCCTGCGGGTCTGCCACGTTGAGGAAAACTAAGCGGCCCTGAAAGAAACCACCGGGGCTCCAATTCGGTTTGGGGACTCCTGCTCGACGTCTCTCTAGGTGATGCGGAAACTGGACTTTAGGTCCAGCCCGAAGTAATGCAGAGAGTAACCCCGAGCATTGCTAGGCATTGGGAACATCCGAAGTCACCCAGGTAGGCCTGCTGAGGGCAGTTCGGGGTTTGTGCCGTTCACCACATGCAGCACACACTGCATCCAAAAGTTTCATCGCAGAAGGCCGAACTGTGTTCCACGGGTCTCCCTTGGATTGTCAGAGAAGATGGGTGTATGTGCTGGGTGATCCAGTTGGTAATTGAGAAGCCTGGCAGAGGGCAGTCTTTTCCCCATTTGAAAGGTCGATAGTGGCGGCCTCAAGGCTGACTGAAAGACACTGCCCTTACCCGTCTTCTAGTCACCTCCAGGAGTGCCTCAGTGAAGACAGTGAGTTTTCTCCTACGAATCCAGGTGGTCTCCAGTGCCTTGCTGGGAGCTCATCCCACGCTTGCCCTAGCTAAAGTGTGAAGTCAGAGTGACCCCTAGCCTCAAGGGAAGCGCGAGCGCTTCCTATCAGCCAAGTTGGGTGGGCAGCCACCTCCATGAACCCTGACGCCATAGAGTGCTTTAACTCCTCTGCGGCTTTGCGTAGGCCTAAGAGAGTCGCGTGTGAATTCCTTCTGAGGGAGAGCATGTGCGCTGGGAGTCCCCGTTTTGTTTTCCGAGCCACACAACACAGGACAGACTGCTGGGGTCAGCTCTTGCTACGCAGAGCGAAGGGCAGTGAACTGCTTCTCGCTTGCAGAGCTTGATGTCTACAGCTGTAAGGCAGCCCCGGGACAAAGTTTTGGCCAGTATTACATTCAGCGTGGCTCTCCCTCTGTGGAGGCCCTCCGAACGGCACTGAGAGAATCCCTGAGCCTAAAGTGCATCCTGGCAACCCTTAACCTGTCATCTCACTATTGTGACGCAAGGTACACTGCAGGTGCAGCCTGACAGAAAGTACAGAAAAGCCGGTACGACTCTGAGGCATTTGGACGAGGCAAGGTCCCCTCGGCCTGACTAAGTCATTAAGCGGGTGCTGCTCCTCGTGGCACGCAGAACACCCCCCGTCCAACGAAGTGGGATCCTAGAAAGGCCCAGTGTTGCTGAAAGTCTCCAGGTGTCAGTCAGCGAGTGCTGGCAAATGCGTCGTGGGCTCAAGTTGGCACTGGGAGAATGTGGGAGAAGCCCGACTTTCCCCCTTTGGAAAGCCACTTCGTTGCAGCTTCCAAGCCGCCTGCTACTATTCACTCCACAGATTCCTCTGAGGAGCGGTGACTTTTTCCAAAAGAAACCAGGTGCTTGCGATTCCTTCCGGGGAGCTCACCCCCAGGAGCATACTGTAGCTAAGGTGCCCACTAAATGTGACCTCTAGTCTCGAGGTAAGGTGCACATTTTCCCATTCCCAGAGATAGGGGCGCCCCGGTTTCCAGGAGGTCTTAGTCAGTGGACGGCTTTAGCTTTAGTATGCCTCACAGCGCTCAAGACTCTCACGTGGGCACTTCTTTCCAAGGAAGTACACTGCGTACCCAAAGCCTTCTGAGCACAAGCAAGGGATACACAGCTCTGGGCACATCCCTCCCTATGCAGTTGGAAGGGCCGGGAACTAAGGTGTTCTCTGAGGCGAGCGTCCCACAGCTTTGAAACAGCCCCAGGAACGCGGTTCTTGGCAGGGTTTCGTTCCCTGCGGGTCTGCCACGTTGAGGAAAACTAAGCGGCCCTGAAAGAAACCACCGGGGCTCCAATTCGGTTTGGGGACTCCTGCTCGACGTCTCTCTAGGTGATGCGGAAACTGGACTTTAGGTCCAGCCCGAAGTAATGCAGAGAGTAACCCCGAGCATTGCTAGGCATTGGGAACATCCGAAGTCACCCAGGTAGGCCTGCTGAGGGCAGTTCGGGGTTTGTGCCGTTCACCACATGCAGCACACACTGCATCCAAAAGTTTCATCGCAGAAGGCCGAACTGTGTTCCACGGGTCTCCCTTGGATTGTCAGAGAAGATGGGTGTATGTGCTGGGTGATCCAGTTGGTAATTGAGAAGCCTGGCAGAGGGCAGTCTTTTCCCCATTTGAAAGGTCGATAGTGGCGGCCTCAAGGCTGACTGAAAGACACTGCCCTTACCCGTCTTCTAGTCACCTCCAGGAGTGCCTCAGTGAAGACAGTGAGTTTTCTCCTACGAATCCAGGTGGTCTCCAGTGCCTTGCTGGGAGCTCATCCCACGCTTGCCCTAGCTAAAGTGTGAAGTCAAAGTGACCCCTAGCCTCAAGGGAAGCGCGAGCGCTTCCTATCAGCCAAGTTGGGTGGGCAGCCACCTCCATGAACCCTGACGCCATAGAGTGCTTTAACTCCTCTGCGGCTTTGCGTAGGCCTAAGAGAGTCGCGTGTGAATTCCTTCTGAGGGAGAGAGCATGTGCGCTGGGAGTCCCCGTTTTGTTTTCCGAGCCACACAACACAGGACAGACTGCTGGGGTCAGCTCTTGCTACGCAGAGCGAAGGGCAGTGAACTGCTTCTCGCTTGCAGAGCTTGATGTCTACAGCTGTAAGGCAGCCCCGGGACAAAGTTTTGGCCAGTATTACATTCAGCGTGGCTCTCCCTCTGTGGAGGCCCTCCGAACGGCACTGAGAGAATCCCTGAGCCTAAAGTGCATCCTGGCAACCCTTAACCTGTCATCTCACTATTGTGACGCAAGGTACACTGCAGGTGCAGCCTGACAGAAAGTACAGAAAAGCCGGTACGACTCTGAGGCATTTGGACGAGGCAAGGTCCCCTCGGCCTGACTAAGTCATTAAGCGGGTGCTGCTCCTCGTGGCACGCAGAACACCCCCCGTCCAACGAAGTGGGATCCTAGAAAGGCCCAGTGTTGCTGAAAGTCTCCAGGTGTCAGTCAGCGAGTGCTGGCAAATGCGTCGTGGGCTCAAGTTGGCACTGGGAGAATGTGGGAGAAGCCCGACTTTCCCCCTTTGGAAAGCCACTTCGTTGCAGCTTCCAAGCCGCCTGCTACTATTCACTCCACAGATTCCTCTGAGGAGCGGTGACTTTTTCCAAAAGAAACCAGGTGCTTGCGATTCCTTCCGGGGAGCTCACCCCCAGGAGCATACTGTAGCTAAGGTGCCCACTAAATGTGACCTCTAGTCTCGAGGTAAGGTGCACATTTTCCCATTCCCAGAGATAGGGGCGCCCCGGTTTCCAGGAGGTCTTAGTCAGTGGACGGCTTTAGCTTTAGTATGCCTCACAGCGCTCAAGACTCTCACGTGGGCACTTCTTTCCAAGGAAGTACACTGCGTACCCAAAGCCTTCTGAGCACAAGCAAGGGATACACAGCTCTGGGCACATCCCTCCCTATGCAGTTGGAAGGGCCGGGAACTAAGGTGTTCTCTGAGGCGAGCGTCCCACAGCTTTGAAACAGCCCCAGGAACGCGGTTCTTGGCAGGGTTTCGTTCCCTGCGGGTCTGCCACGTTGAGGAAAACTAAGCGGCCCTGAAAGAAACCACCGGGGCTCCAATTCGGTTTGGGGACTCCTGCTCGACGTCTCTCTAGGTGATGCGGAAACTGGACTTTAGGTCCAGCCCGAAGTAATGCAGAGAGTAACCCCGAGCATTGCTAGGCATTGGGAACATCCGAAGTCACCCAGGTAGGCCTGCTGAGGGCAGTTCGGGGTTTGTGCCGTTCACCACATGCAGCACACACTGCATCCAAAAGTTTCATCGCAGAAGGCCGAACTGTGTTCCACGGGTCTCCCTTGGATTGTCAGAGAAGATGGGTGTATGTGCTGGGTGATCCAGTTGGTAATTGAGAAGCCTGGCAGAGGGCAGTCTTTTCCCCATTTGAAAGGTCGATAGTGGCGGCCTCAAGGCTGACTGAAAGACACTGCCCTTACCCGTCTTCTAGTCACCTCCAGGAGTGCCTCAGTGAAGACAGTGAGTTTTCTCCTACGAATCCAGGTGGTCTCCAGTGCCTTGCTGGGAGCTCATCCCACGCTTGCCCTAGCTAAAGTGTGAAGTCAAAGTGACCCCTAGCCTCAAGGGAAGCGCGAGCGCTTCCTATCAGCCAAGTTGGGTGGGCAGCCACCTCCATGAACCCTGACGCCATAGAGTGCTTTAACTCCTCTGCGGCTTTGCGTAGGCCTAAGAGAGTCGCGTGTGAATTCCTTCTGAGGGAGAGAGCATGTGCGCTGGGAGTCCCCGTTTTGTTTTCCGAGCCACACAACACAGGACAGACTGCTGGGGTCAGCTCTTGCTACGCAGAGCGAAGGGCAGTGAACTGCTTCTCGCTTGCAGAGCTTGATGTCTACAGCTGTAAGGCAGCCCCGGGACAAAGTTTTGGCCAGTATTACATTCAGCGTGGCTCTCCCTCTGTGGAGGCCCTCCGAACGGCACTGAGAGAATCCCTGAGCCTAAAGTGCATCCTGGCAACCCTTAACCTGTCATCTCACTATTGTGACGCAAGGTACACTGCAGGTGCAGCCTGACAGAAAGTACAGAAAAGCCGGTACGACTCTGAGGCATTTGGACGAGGCAAGGTCCCCTCGGCCTGACTAAGTCATTAAGCGGGTGCTGCTCCTCGTGGCACGCAGAACACCCCCCGTCCAACGAAGTGGGATCCTAGAAAGGCCCAGTGTTGCTGAAAGTCTCCAGGTGTCAGTCAGCGAGTGCTGGCAAATGCGTCGTGGGCTCAAGTTGGCACTGGGAGAATGTGGGAGAAGCCCGACTTTCCCCCTTTGGAAAGCCACTTCGTTGCAGCTTCCAAGCCGCCTGCTACTATTCACTCCACAGATTCCTCTGAGGAGCGGTGACTTTTTCCAAAAGAAACCAGGTGCTTGCGATTCCTTCCGGGGAGCTCACCCCCAGGAGCATACTGTAGCTAAGGTGCCCACTAAATGTGACCTCTAGTCTCGAGGTAAGGTGCACATTTTCCCATTCCCAGAGATAGGGGCGCCCCGGTTTCCAGGAGGTCTTAGTCAGTGGACGGCTTTAGCTTTAGTATGCCTCACAGCGCTCAAGACTCTCACGTGGGCACTTCTTTCCAAGGAAGTACACTGCGTACCCAAAGCCTTCTGAGCACAAGCAAGGGATACACAGCTCTGGGCACATCCCTCCCTATGCAGTTGGAAGGGCCGGGAACTAAGGTGTTCTCTGAGGCGAGCGTCCCACAGCTTTGAAACAGCCCCAGGAACGCGGTTCTTGGCAGGGTTTCGTTCCCTGCGGGTCTGCCACGTTGAGGAAAACTAAGCGGCCCTGAAAGAAACCACCGGGGCTCCAATTCGGTTTGGGGACTCCTGCTCGACGTCTCTCTAGGTGATGCGGAAACTGGACTTTAGGTCCAGCCCGAAGTAATGCAGAGAGTAACCCCGAGCATTGCTAGGCATTGGGAACATCCGAAGTCACCCAGGTAGGCCTGCTGAGGGCAGTTCGGGGTTTGTGCCGTTCACCACATGCAGCACACACTGCATCCAAAAGTTTCATCGCAGAAGGCCGAACTGTGTTCCACGGGTCTCCCTTGGATTGTCAGAGAAGATGGGTGTATGTGCTGGGTGATCCAGTTGGTAATTGAGAAGCCTGGCAGAGGGCAGTCTTTTCCCCATTTGAAAGGTCGATAGTGGCGGCCTCAAGGCTGACTGAAAGACACTGCCCTTACCCGTCTTCTAGTCACCTCCAGGAGTGCCTCAGTGAAGACAGTGAGTTTTCTCCTACGAATCCAGGTGGTCTCCAGTGCCTTGCTGGGAGCTCATCCCACGCTTGCCCTAGCTAAAGTGTGAAGTCAAAGTGACCCCTAGCCTCAAGGGAAGCGCGAGTGCTTCCTATCAGCCAAGTTGGGTGGGCAGCCACCTCCATGAACCCTGACGCCATAGAGTGCTTTAACTCCTCTGCGGCTTTGCGTAGGCCTAAGAGAGTCGCGTGTGAATTCCTTCTGAGGGAGAGAGCATGTGCGCTGGGAGTCCCCGTTTTGTTTTCCGAGCCACACAACACAGGACAGACTGCTGGGGTCAGCTCTTGCTACGCAGAGCGAAGGGCAGTGAACTGCTTCTCGCTTGCAGAGCTTGATGTCTACAGCTGTAAGGCAGCCCCGGGACAAAGTTTTGGCCAGTATTACATTCAGCGTGGCTCTCCCTCTGTGGAGGCCCTCCGAACGGCACTGAGAGAATCCCTGAGCCTAAAGTGCATCCTGGCAACCCTTAACCTGTCATCTCACTATTGTGACGCAAGGTACACTGCAGGTGCAGCCTGACAGAAAGTACAGAAAAGCCGGTACGACTCTGAGGCATTTGGACGAGGCAAGGTCCCCTCGGCCTGACTAAGTCATTAAGCGGGTGCTGCTCCTCGTGGCACGCAGAACACCCCCCGTCCAACGAAGTGGGATCCTAGAAAGGCCCAGTGTTGCTGAAAGTCTCCAGGTGTCAGTCAGCGAGTGCTGGCAAATGCGTCGTGGGCTCAAGTTGGCACTGGGAGAATGTGGGAGAAGCCCGACTTTCCCCCTTTGGAAAGCCACTTCGTTGCAGCTTCCAAGCCGCCTGCTACTATTCACTCCACAGATTCCTCTGAGGAGCGGTGACTTTTTCCAAAAGAAACCAGGTGCTTGCGATTCCTTCCGGGGAGCTCACCCCCAGGAGCATACTGTAGCTAAGGTGCCCACTAAATGTGACCTCTAGTCTCGAGGTAAGGTGCACATTTTCCCATTCCCAGAGATAGGGGCGCCCCGGTTTCCAGGAGGTCTTAGTCAGTGGACGGCTTTAGCTTTAGTATGCCTCACAGCGCTCAAGACTCTCACGTGGGCACTTCTTTCCAAGGAAGTACACTGCGTACCCAAAGCCTTCTGAGCACAAGCAAGGGATACACAGCTCTGGGCACATCCCTCCCTATGCAGTTGGAAGGGCCGGGAACTAAGGTGTTCTCTGAGGCGAGCGTCCCACAGCTTTGAAACAGCCCCAGGAACGCGGTTCTTGGCAGGGTTTCGTTCCCTGCGGGTCTGCCACGTTGAGGAAAACTAAGCGGCCCTGAAAGAAACCACCGGGGCTCCAATTCGGTTTGGGGACTCCTGCTCGACGTCTCTCTAGGTGATGCGGAAACTGGACTTTAGGTCCAGCCCGAAGTAATGCAGAGAGTAACCCCGAGCATTGCTAGGCATTGGGAACATCCGAAGTCACCCAGGTAGGCCTGCTGAGGGCAGTTCGGGGTTTGTGCCGTTCACCACATGCAGCACACACTGCATCCAAAAGTTTCATCGCAGAAGGCCGAACTGTGTTCCACGGGTCTCCCTTGGATTGTCAGAGAAGATGGGTGTATGTGCTGGGTGATCCAGTTGGTAATTGAGAAGCCTGGCAGAGGGCAGTCTTTTCCCCATTTGAAAGGTCGATAGTGGCGGCCTCAAGGCTGACTGAAAGACACTGCCCTTACCCGTCTTCTAGTCACCTCCAGGAGTGCCTCAGTGAAGACAGTGAGTTTTCTCCTACGAATCCAGGTGGTCTCCAGTGCCTTGCTGGGAGCTCATCCCACGCTTGCCCTAGCTAAAGTGTGAAGTCAAAGTGACCCCTAGCCTCAAGGGAAGCGCGAGCGCTTCCTATCAGCCAAGTTGGGTGGGCAGCCACCTCCATGAACCCTGACGCCATAGAGTGCTTTAACTCCTCTGCGGCTTTGCGTAGGCCTAAGAGAGTCGCGTGTGAATTCCTTCTGAGGGAGAGAGCATGTGCGCTGGGAGTCCCCGTTTTGTTTTCCGAGCCACACAACACAGGACAGACTGCTGGGGTCAGCTCTTGCTACGCAGAGCGAAGGGCAGTGAACTGCTTCTCGCTTGCAGAGCTTGATGTCTACAGCTGTAAGGCAGCCCCGGGACAAAGTTTTGGCCAGTATTACATTCAGCGTGGCTCTCCCTCTGTGGAGGCCCTCCGAACGGCACTGAGAGAATCCCTGAGCCTAAAGTGCATCCTGGCAACCCTTAACCTGTCATCTCACTATTGTGACGCAAGGTACACTGCAGGTGCAGCCTGACAGAAAGTACAGAAAAGCCGGTACGACTCTGAGGCATTTGGACGAGGCAAGGTCCCCTCGGCCTGACTAAGTCATTAAGCGGGTGCTGCTCCTCGTGGCACGCAGAACACCCCCCGTCCAACGAAGTGGGATCCTAGAAAGGCCCAGTGTTGCTGAAAGTCTCCAGGTGTCAGTCAGCGAGTGCTGGCAAATGCGTCGTGGGCTCAAGTTGGCACTGGGAGAATGTGGGAGAAGCCCGACTTTCCCCCTTTGGAAAGCCACTTCGTTGCAGCTTCCAAGCCGCCTGCTACTATTCACTCCACAGATTCCTCTGAGGAGCGGTGACTTTTTCCAAAAGAAACCAGGTGCTTGCGATTCCTTCCGGGGAGCTCACCCCCAGGAGCATACTGTAGCTAAGGTGCCCACTAAATGTGACCTCTAGTCTCGAGGTAAGGTGCACATTTTCCCATTCCCAGAGATAGGGGCGCCCCGGTTTCCAGGAGGTCTTAGTCAGTGGACGGCTTTAGCTTTAGTATGCCTCACAGCGCTCAAGACTCTCACGTGGGCACTTCTTTCCAAGGAAGTACACTGCGTACCCAAAGCCTTCTGAGCACAAGCAAGGGATACACAGCTCTGGGCACATCCCTCCCTATGCAGTTGGAAGGGCCGGGAACTAAGGTGTTCTCTGAGGCGAGCGTCCCACAGCTTTGAAACAGCCCCAGGAACGCGGTTCTTGGCAGGGTTTCGTTCCCTGCGGGTCTGCCACGTTGAGGAAAACTAAGCGGCCCTGAAAGAAACCACCGGGGCTCCAATTCGGTTTGGGGACTCCTGCTCGACGTCTCTCTAGGTGATGCGGAAACTGGACTTTAGGTCCAGCCCGAAGTAATGCAGAGAGTAACCCCGAGCATTGCTAGGCATTGGGAACATCCGAAGTCACCCAGGTAGGCCTGCTGAGGGCAGTTCGGGGTTTGTGCCGTTCACCACATGCAGCACACACTGCATCCAAAAGTTTCATCGCAGAAGGCCGAACTGTGTTCCACGGGTCTCCCTTGGATTGTCAGAGAAGATGGGTGTATGTGCTGGGTGATCCAGTTGGTAATTGAGAAGCCTGGCAGAGGGCAGTCTTTTCCCCATTTGAAAGGTCGATAGTGGCGGCCTCAAGGCTGACTGAAAGACACTGCCCTTACCCGTCTTCTAGTCACCTCCAGGAGTGCCTCAGTGAAGACAGTGAGTTTTCTCCTACGAATCCAGGTGGTCTCCAGTGCCTTGCTGGGAGCTCATCCCACGCTTGCCCTAGCTAAAGTGTGAAGTCAAAGTGACCCCTAGCCTCAAGGGAAGCGCGAGCGCTTCCTATCAGCCAAGTTGGGTGGGCAGCCACCTCCATGAACCCTGACGCCATAGAGTGCTTTAACTCCTCTGCGGCTTTGCGTAGGCCTAAGAGAGTCGCGTGTGAATTCCTTCTGAGGGAGAGAGCATGTGCGCTGGGAGTCCCCGTTTTGTTTTCCGAGCCACACAACACAGGACAGACTGCTGGGGTCAGCTCTTGCTACGCAGAGCGAAGGGCAGTGAACTGCTTCTCGCTTGCAGAGCTTGATGTCTACAGCTGTAAGGCAGCCCCGGGACAAAGTTTTGGCCAGTATTACATTCAGCGTGGCTCTCCCTCTGTGGAGGCCCTCCGAACGGCACTGAGAGAATCCCTGAGCCTAAAGTGCATCCTGGCAACCCTTAACCTGTCATCTCACTATTGTGACGCAAGGTACACTGCAGGTGCAGCCTGACAGAAAGTACAGAAAAGCCGGTACGACTCTGAGGCATTTGGACGAGGCAAGGTCCCCTCGGCCTGACTAAGTCATTAAGCGGGTGCTGCTCCTCGTGGCACGCAGAACACCCCCCGTCCAACGAAGTGGGATCCTAGAAAGGCCCAGTGTTGCTGAAAGTCTCCAGGTGTCAGTCAGCGAGTGCTGGCAAATGCGTCGTGGGCTCAAGTTGGCACTGGGAGAATGTGGGAGAAGCCCGACTTTCCCCCTTTGGAAAGCCACTTCGTTGCAGCTTCCAAGCCGCCTGCTACTATTCACTCCACAGATTCCTCTGAGGAGCGGTGACTTTTTCCAAAAGAAACCAGGTGCTTGCGATTCCTTCCGGGGAGCTCACCCCCAGGAGCATACTGTAGCTAAGGTGCCCACTAAATGTGACCTCTAGTCTCGAGGTAAGGTGCACATTTTCCCATTCCCAGAGATAGGGGCGCCCCGGTTTCCAGGAGGTCTTAGTCAGTGGACGGCTTTAGCTTTAGTATGCCTCACAGCGCTCAAGACTCTCACGTGGGCACTTCTTTCCAAGGAAGTACACTGCGTACCCAAAGCCTTCTGAGCACAAGCAAGGGATACACAGCTCTGGGCACATCCCTCCCTATGCAGTTGGAAGGGCCGGGAACTAAGGTGTTCTCTGAGGCGAGCGTCCCACAGCTTTGAAACAGCCCCAGGAACGCGGTTCTTGGCAGGGTTTCGTTCCCTGCGGGTCTGCCACGTTGAGGAAAACTAAGCGGCCCTGAAAGAAACCACCGGGGCTCCAATTCGGTTTGGGGACTCCTGCTCGACGTCTCTCTAGGTGATGCGGAAACTGGACTTTAGGTCCAGCCCGAAGTAATGCAGAGAGTAACCCCGAGCATTGCTAGGCATTGGGAACATCCGAAGTCACCCAGGTAGGCCTGCTGAGGGCAGTTCGGGGTTTGTGCCGTTCACCACATGCAGCACACACTGCATCCAAAAGTTTCATCGCAGAAGGCCGAACTGTGTTCCACGGGTCTCCCTTGGATTGTCAGAGAAGATGGGTGTATGTGCTGGGTGATCCAGTTGGTAATTGAGAAGCCTGGCAGAGGGCAGTCTTTTCCCCATTTGAAAGGTCGATAGTGGCGGCCTCAAGGCTGACTGAAAGACACTGCCCTTACCCGTCTTCTAGTCACCTCCAGGAGTGCCTCAGTGAAGACAGTGAGTTTTCTCCTACGAATCCAGGTGGTCTCCAGTGCCTTGCTGGGAGCTCATCCCACGCTTGCCCTAGCTAAAGTGTGAAGTCAAAGTGACCCCTAGCCTCAAGGGAAGCGCGAGCGCTTCCTATCAGCCAAGTTGGGTGGGCAGCCACCTCCATGAACCCTGACGCCATAGAGTGCTTTAACTCCTCTGCGGCTTTGCGTAGGCCTAAGAGAGTCGCGTGTGAATTCCTTCTGAGGGAGAGAGCATGTGCGCTGGGAGTCCCCGTTTTGTTTTCCGAGCCACACAACACAGGACAGACTGCTGGGGTCAGCTCTTGCTACGCAGAGCGAAGGGCAGTGAACTGCTTCTCGCTTGCAGAGCTTGATGTCTACAGCTGTAAGGCAGCCCCGGGACAAAGTTTTGGCCAGTATTACATTCAGCGTGGCTCTCCCTCTGTGGAGGCCCTCCGAACGGCACTGAGAGAATCCCTGAGCCTAAAGTGCATCCTGGCAACCCTTAACCTGTCATCTCACTATTGTGACGCAAGGTACACTGCAGGTGCAGCCTGACAGAAAGTACAGAAAAGCCGGTACGACTCTGAGGCATTTGGACGAGGCAAGGTCCCCTCGGCCTGACTAAGTCATTAAGCGGGTGCTGCTCCTCGTGGCACGCAGAACACCCCCCGTCCAACGAAGTGGGATCCTAGAAAGGCCCAGTGTTGCTGAAAGTCTCCAGGTGTCAGTCAGCGAGTGCTGGCAAATGCGTCGTGGGCTCAAGTTGGCACTGGGAGAATGTGGGAGAAGCCCGACTTTCCCCCTTTGGAAAGCCACTTCGTTGCAGCTTCCAAGCCGCCTGCTACTATTCACTCCACAGATTCCTCTGAGGAGCGGTGACTTTTTCCAAAAGAAACCAGGTGCTTGCGATTCCTTCCGGGGAGCTCACCCCCAGGAGCATACTGTAGCTAAGGTGCCCACTAAATGTGACCTCTAGTCTCGAGGTAAGGTGCACATTTTCCCATTCCCAGAGATAGGGGCGCCCCGGTTTCCAGGAGGTCTTAGTCAGTGGACGGCTTTAGCTTTAGTATGCCTCACAGCGCTCAAGACTCTCACGTGGGCACTTCTTTCCAAGGAAGTACACTGCGTACCCAAAGCCTTCTGAGCACAAGCAAGGGATACACAGCTCTGGGCACATCCCTCCCTATGCAGTTGGAAGGGCCGGGAACTAAGGTGTTCTCTGAGGCGAGCGTCCCACAGCTTTGAAACAGCCCCAGGAACGCGGTTCTTGGCAGGGTTTCGTTCCCTGCGGGTCTGCCACGTTGAGGAAAACTAAGCGGCCCTGAAAGAAACCACCGGGGCTCCAATTCGGTTTGGGGACTCCTGCTCGACGTCTCTCTAGGTGATGCGGAAACTGGACTTTAGGTCCAGCCCGAAGTAATGCAGAGAGTAACCCCGAGCATTGCTAGGCATTGGGAACATCCGAAGTCACCCAGGTAGGCCTGCTGAGGGCAGTTCGGGGTTTGTGCCGTTCACCACATGCAGCACACACTGCATCCAAAAGTTTCATCGCAGAAGGCCGAACTGTGTTCCACGGGTCTCCCTTGGATTGTCAGAGAAGATGGGTGTATGTGCTGGGTGATCCAGTTGGTAATTGAGAAGCCTGGCAGAGGGCAGTCTTTTCCCCATTTGAAAGGTCGATAGTGGCGGCCTCAAGGCTGACTGAAAGACACTGCCCTTACCCGTCTTCTAGTCACCTCCAGGAGTGCCTCAGTGAAGACAGTGAGTTTTCTCCTACGAATCCAGGTGGTCTCCAGTGCCTTGCTGGGAGCTCATCCCACGCTTGCCCTAGCTAAAGTGTGAAGTCAAAGTGACCCCTAGCCTCAAGGGAAGCGCGAGCGCTTCCTATCAGCCAAGTTGGGTGGGCAGCCACCTCCATGAACCCTGACGCCATAGAGTGCTTTAACTCCTCTGCGGCTTTGCGTAGGCCTAAGAGAGTCGCGTGTGAATTCCTTCTGAGGGAGAGAGCATGTGCGCTGGGAGTCCCCGTTTTGTTTTCCGAGCCACACAACACAGGACAGACTGCTGGGGTCAGCTCTTGCTACGCAGAGCGAAGGGCAGTGAACTGCTTCTCGCTTGCAGAGCTTGATGTCTACAGCTGTAAGGCAGCCCCGGGACAAAGTTTTGGCCAGTATTACATTCAGCGTGGCTCTCCCTCTGTGGAGGCCCTCCGAACGGCACTGAGAGAATCCCTGAGCCTAAAGTGCATCCTGGCAACCCTTAACCTGTCATCTCACTATTGTGACGCAAGGTACACTGCAGGTGCAGCCTGACAGAAAGTACAGAAAAGCCGGTACGACTCTGAGGCATTTGGACGAGGCAAGGTCCCCTCGGCCTGACTAAGTCATTAAGCGGGTGCTGCTCCTCGTGGCACGCAGAACACCCCCCGTCCAACGAAGTGGGATCCTAGAAAGGCCCAGTGTTGCTGAAAGTCTCCAGGTGTCAGTCAGCGAGTGCTGGCAAATGCGTCGTGGGCTCAAGTTGGCACTGGGAGAATGTGGGAGAAGCCCGACTTTCCCCCTTTGGAAAGCCACTTCGTTGCAGCTTCCAAGCCGCCTGCTACTATTCACTCCACAGATTCCTCTGAGGAGCGGTGACTTTTTCCAAAAGAAACCAGGTGCTTGCGATTCCTTCCGGGGAGCTCACCCCCAGGAGCATACTGTAGCTAAGGTGCCCACTAAATGTGACCTCTAGTCTCGAGGTAAGCTGCACATTTTCCCATTCCCAGAGATAGGGGCGCCCCGGTTTCCAGGAGGTCTTAGTCAGTGGACGGCTTTAGCTTTAGTATGCCTCACAGCGCTCAAGACTCTCACGTGGGCACTTCTTTCCAAGGAAGTACACTGCGTACCCAAAGCCTTCTGAGCACAAGCAAGGGATACACAGCTCTGGGCACATCCCTCCCTATGCAGTTGGAAGGGCCGGGAACTAAGGTGTTCTCTGAGGCGAGCGTCCCACAGCTTTGAAACAGCCCCAGGAACGCGGTTCTTGGCAGGGTTTCGTTCCCTGCGGGTCTGCCACGTTGAGGAAAACTAAGCGGCCCTGAAAGAAACCACCGGGGCTCCAATTCGGTTTGGGGACTCCTGCTCGACGTCTCTCTAGGTGATGCGGAAACTGGACTTTAGGTCCAGCCCGAAGTAATGCAGAGAGTAACCCCGAGCATTGCTAGGCATTGGGAACATCCGAAGTCACCCAGGTAGGCCTGCTGAGGGCAGTTCGGGGTTTGTGCCGTTCACCACATGCAGCACACACTGCATCCAAAAGTTTCATCGCAGAAGGCCGAACTGTGTTCCACGGGTCTCCCTTGGATTGTCAGAGAAGATGGGTGTATGTGCTGGGTGATCCAGTTGGTAATTGAGAAGCCTGGCAGAGGGCAGTCTTTTCCCCATTTGAAAGGTCGATAGTGGCGGCCTCAAGGCTGACTGAAAGACACTGCCCTTACCCGTCTTCTAGTCACCTCCAGGAGTGCCTCAGTGAAGACAGTGAGTTTTCTCCTACGAATCCAGGTGGTCTCCAGTGCCTTGCTGGGAGCTCATCCCACGCTTGCCCTAGCTAAAGTGTGAAGTCAAAGTGACCCCTAGCCTCAAGGGAAGCGCGAGCGCTTCCTATCAGCCAAGTTGGGTGGGCAGCCACCTCCATGAACCCTGACGCCATAGAGTGCTTTAACTCCTCTGCGGCTTTGCGTAGGCCTAAGAGAGTCGCGTGTGAATTCCTTCTGAGGGAGAGAGCATGTGCGCTGGGAGTCCCCGTTTTGTTTTCCGAGCCACACAACACAGGACAGACTGCTGGGGTCAGCTCTTGCTACGCAGAGCGAAGGGCAGTGAACTGCTTCTCGCTTGCAGAGCTTGATGTCTACAGCTGTAAGGCAGCCCCGGGACAAAGTTTTGGCCAGTATTACATTCAGCGTGGCTCTCCCTCTGTGGAGGCCCTCCGAACGGCACTGAGAGAATCCCTGAGCCTAAAGTGCATCCTGGCAACCCTTAACCTGTCATCTCACTATTGTGACGCAAGGTACACTGCAGGTGCAGCCTGACAGAAAGTACAGAAAAGCCGGTACGACTCTGAGGCATTTGGACGAGGCAAGGTCCCCTCGGCCTGACTAAGTCATTAAGCGGGTGCTGCTCCTCGTGGCACGCAGAACACCCCCCGTCCAACGAAGTGGGATCCTAGAAAGGCCCAGTGTTGCTGAAAGTCTCCAGGTGTCAGTCAGCGAGTGCTGGCAAATGCGTCGTGGGCTCAAGTTGGCACTGGGAGAATGTGGGAGAAGCCCGACTTTCCCCCTTTGGAAAGCCACTTCGTTGCAGCTTCCAAGCCGCCTGCTACTATTCACTCCACAGATTCCTCTGAGGAGCGGTGACTTTTTCCAAAAGAAACCAGGTGCTTGCGATTCCTTCCGGGGAGCTCACCCCCAGGAGCATACTGTAGCTAAGGCGCCCACTAAATGTGACCTCTAGTCTCGAGGTAAGGTGCACATTTTCCCATTCCCAGAGATAGGGGCGCCCCGGTTTCCAGGAGGTCTTAGTCAGTGGACGGCTTTAGCTTTAGTATGCCTCACAGCGCTCAAGACTCTCACGTGGGCACTTCTTTCCAAGGAAGTACACTGCGTACCCAAAGCCTTCTGAGCACAAGCAAGGGATACACAGCTCTGGGCACATCCCTCCCTATGCAGTTGGAAGGGCCGGGAACTAAGGTGTTCTCTGAGGCGAGCGTCCCACAGCTTTGAAACAGCCCCAGGAACGCGGTTCTTGGCAGGGTTTCGTTCCCTGCGGGTCTGCCACGTTGAGGAAAACTAAGCGGCCCTGAAAGAAACCACCGGGGCTCCAATTCGGTTTGGGGACTCCTGCTCGACGTCTCTCTAGGTGATGCGGAAACTGGACTTTAGGTCCAGCCCGAAGTAATGCAGAGAGTAACCCCGAGCATTGCTAGGCATTGGGAACATCCGAAGTCACCCAGGTAGGCCTGCTGAGGGCAGTTCGGGGTTTGTGCCGTTCACCACATGCAGCACACACTGCATCCAAAAGTTTCATCGCAGAAGGCCGAACTGTGTTCCACGGGTCTCCCTTGGATTGTCAGAGAAGATGGGTGTATGTGCTGGGTGATCCAGTTGGTAATTGAGAAGCCTGGCAGAGGGCAGTCTTTTCCCCATTTGAAAGGTCGATAGTGGCGGCCTCAAGGCTGACTGAAAGACACTGCCCTTACCCGTCTTCTAGTCACCTCCAGGAGTGCCTCAGTGAAGACAGTGAGTTTTCTCCTACGAATCCAGGTGGTCTCCAGTGCCTTGCTGGGAGCTCATCCCACGCTTGCCCTAGCTAAAGTGTGAAGTCAAAGTGACCCCTAGCCTCAAGGGAAGCGCGAGCGCTTCCTATCAGCCAAGTTGGGTGGGCAGCCACCTCCATGAACCCTGACGCCATAGAGTGCTTTAACTCCTCTGCGGCTTTGCGTAGGCCTAAGAGAGTCGCGTGTGAATTCCTTCTGAGGGAGAGAGCATGTGCGCTGGGAGTCCCCGTTTTGTTTTCCGAGCCACACAACACAGGACAGACTGCTGGGGTCAGCTCTTGCTACGCAGAGCGAAGGGCAGTGAACTGCTTCTCGCTTGCAGAGCTTGATGTCTACAGCTGTAAGGCAGCCCCGGGACAAAGTTTTGGCCAGTATTACATTCAGCGTGGCTCTCCCTCTGTGGAGGCCCTCCGAACGGCACTGAGAGAATCCCTGAGCCTAAAGTGCATCCTGGCAACCCTTAACCTGTCATCTCACTATTGTGACGCAAGGTACACTGCAGGTGCAGCCTGACAGAAAGTACAGAAAAGCCGGTACGACTCTGAGGCATTTGGACGAGGCAAGGTCCCCTCGGCCTGACTAAGTCATTAAGCGGGTGCTGCTCCTCGTGGCACGCAGAACACCCCCCGTCCAACGAAGTGGGATCCTAGAAAGGCCCAGTGTTGCTGAAAGTCTCCAGGTGTCAGTCAGCGAGTGCTGGCAAATGCGTCGTGGGCTCAAGTTGGCACTGGGAGAATGTGGGAGAAGCCCGACTTTCCCCCTTTGGAAAGCCACTTCGTTGCAGCTTCCAAGCCGCCTGCTACTATTCACTCCACAGATTCCTCTGAGGAGCGGTGACTTTTTCCAAAAGAAACCAGGTGCTTGCGATTCCTTCCGGGGAGCTCACCCCCAGGAGCATACTGTAGCTAAGGCGCCCACTAAATGTGACCTCTAGTCTCGAGGTAAGGTGCACATTTTCCCATTCCCAGAGATAGGGGCGCCCCGGTTTCCAGGAGGTCTTAGTCAGTGGACGGCTTTAGCTTTAGTATGCCTCACAGCGCTCAAGACTCTCACGTGGGCACTTCTTTCCAAGGAAGTACACTGCGTACCCAAAGCCTTCTGAGCACAAGCAAGGGATACACAGCTCTGGGCACATCCCTCCCTATGCAGTTGGAAGGGCCGGGAACTAAGGTGTTCTCTGAGGCGAGCGTCCCACAGCTTTGAAACAGCCCCAGGAACGCGGTTCTTGGCAGGGTTTCGTTCCCTGCGGGTCTGCCACGTTGAGGAAAACTAAGCGGCCCTGAAAGAAACCACCGGGGCTCCAATTCGGTTTGGGGACTCCTGCTCGACGTCTCTCTAGGTGATGCGGAAACTGGACTTTAGGTCCAGCCCGAAGTAATGCAGAGAGTAACCCCGAGCATTGCTAGGCATTGGGAACATCCGAAGTCACCCAGGTAGGCCTGCTGAGGGCAGTTCGGGGTTTGTGCCGTTCACCACATGCAGCACACACTGCATCCAAAAGTTTCATCGCAGAAGGCCGAACTGTGTTCCACGGGTCTCCCTTGGATTGTCAGAGAAGATGGGTGTATGTGCTGGGTGATCCAGTTGGTAATTGAGAAGCCTGGCAGAGGGCAGTCTTTTCCCCATTTGAAAGGTCGATAGTGGCGGCCTCAAGGCTGACTGAAAGACACTGCCCTTACCCGTCTTCTAGTCACCTCCAGGAGTGCCTCAGTGAAGACAGTGAGTTTTCTCCTACGAATCCAGGTGGTCTCCAGTGCCTTGCTGGGAGCTCATCCCACGCTTGCCCTAGCTAAAGTGTGAAGTCAAAGTGACCCCTAGCCTCAAGGGAAGCGCGAGCGCTTCCTATCAGCCAAGTTGGGTGGGCAGCCACCTCCATGAACCCTGACGCCATAGAGTGCTTTAACTCCTCTGCGGCTTTGCGTAGGCCTAAGAGAGTCGCGTGTGAATTCCTTCTGAGGGAGAGAGCATGTGCGCTGGGAGTCCCCGTTTTGTTTTCCGAGCCACACAACACAGGACAGACTGCTGGGGTCAGCTCTTGCTACGCAGAGCGAAGGGCAGTGAACTGCTTCTCGCTTGCAGAGCTTGATGTCTACAGCTGTAAGGCAGCCCCGGGACAAAGTTTTGGCCAGTATTACATTCAGCGTGGCTCTCCCTCTGTGGAGGCCCTCCGAACGGCACTGAGAGAATCCCTGAGCCTAAAGTGCATCCTGGCAACCCTTAACCTGTCATCTCACTATTGTGACGCAAGGTACACTGCAGGTGCAGCCTGACAGAAAGTACAGAAAAGCCGGTACGACTCTGAGGCATTTGGACGAGGCAAGGTCCCCTCGGCCTGACTAAGTCATTAAGCGGGTGCTGCTCCTCGTGGCACGCAGAACACCCCCCGTCCAACGAAGTGGGATCCTAGAAAGGCCCAGTGTTGCTGAAAGTCTCCAGGTGTCAGTCAGCGAGTGCTGGCAAATGCGTCGTGGGCTCAAGTTGGCACTGGGAGAATGTGGGAGAAGCCCGACTTTCCCCCTTTGGAAAGCCACTTCGTTGCAGCTTCCAAGCCGCCTGCTACTATTCACTCCACAGATTCCTCTGAGGAGCGGTGACTTTTTCCAAAAGAAACCAGGTGCTTGCGATTCCTTCCGGGGAGCTCACCCCCAGGAGCATACTGTAGCTAAGGCGCCCACTAAATGTGACCTCTAGTCTCGAGGTAAGGTGCACATTTTCCCATTCCCAGAGATAGGGGCGCCCCGGTTTCCAGGAGGTCTTAGTCAGTGGACGGCTTTAGCTTTAGTATGCCTCACAGCGCTCAAGACTCTCACGTGGGCACTTCTTTCCAAGGAAGTACACTGCGTACCCAAAGCCTTCTGAGCACAAGCAAGGGATACACAGCTCTGGGCACATCCCTCCCTATGCAGTTGGAAGGGCCGGGAACTAAGGTGTTCTCTGAGGCGAGCGTCCCACAGCTTTGAAACAGCCCCAGGAACGCGGTTCTTGGCAGGGTTTCGTTCCCTGCGGGTCTGCCACGTTGAGGAAAACTAAGCGGCCCTGAAAGAAACCACCGGGGCTCCAATTCGGTTTGGGGACTCCTGCTCGACGTCTCTCTAGGTGATGCGGAAACTGGACTTTAGGTCCAGCCCGAAGTAATGCAGAGAGTAACCCCGAGCATTGCTAGGCATTGGGAACATCCGAAGTCACCCAGGTAGGCCTGCTGAGGGCAGTTCGGGGTTTGTGCCGTTCACCACATGCAGCACACACTGCATCCAAAAGTTTCATCGCAGAAGGCCGAACTGTGTTCCACGGGTCTCCCTTGGATTGTCAGAGAAGATGGGTGTATGTGCTGGGTGATCCAGTTGGTAATTGAGAAGCCTGGCAGAGGGCAGTCTTTTCCCCATTTGAAAGGTCGATAGTGGCGGCCTCAAGGCTGACTGAAAGACACTGCCCTTACCCGTCTTCTAGTCACCTCCAGGAGTGCCTCAGTGAAGACAGTGAGTTTTCTCCTACGAATCCAGGTGGTCTCCAGTGCCTTGCTGGGAGCTCATCCCACGCTTGCCCTAGCTAAAGTGTGAAGTCAAAGTGACCCCTAGCCTCAAGGGAAGCGCGAGCGCTTCCTATCAGCCAAGTTGGGTGGGCAGCCACCTCCATGAACCCTGACGCCATAGAGTGCTTTAACTCCTCTGCGGCTTTGCGTAGGCCTAAGAGAGTCGCGTGTGAATTCCTTCTGAGGGAGAGAGCATGTGCGCTGGGAGTCCCCGTTTTGTTTTCCGAGCCACACAACACAGGACAGACTGCTGGGGTCAGCTCTTGCTACGCAGAGCGAAGGGCAGTGAACTGCTTCTCGCTTGCAGAGCTTGATGTCTACAGCTGTAAGGCAGCCCCGGGACAAAGTTTTGGCCAGTATTACATTCAGCGTGGCTCTCCCTCTGTGGAGGCCCTCCGAACGGCACTGAGAGAATCCCTGAGCCTAAAGTGCATCCTGGCAACCCTTAACCTGTCATCTCACTATTGTGACGCAAGGTACACTGCAGGTGCAGCCTGACAGAAAGTACAGAAAAGCCGGTACGACTCTGAGGCATTTGGACGAGGCAAGGTCCCCTCGGCCTGACTAAGTCATTAAGCGGGTGCTGCTCCTCGTGGCACGCAGAACACCCCCCGTCCAACGAAGTGGGATCCTAGAAAGGCCCAGTGTTGCTGAAAGTCTCCAGGTGTCAGTCAGCGAGTGCTGGCAAATGCGTCGTGGGCTCAAGTTGGCACTGGGAGAATGTGGGAGAAGCCCGACTTTCCCCCTTTGGAAAGCCACTTCGTTGCAGCTTCCAAGCCGCCTGCTACTATTCACTCCACAGATTCCTCTGAGGAGCGGTGACTTTTTCCAAAAGAAACCAGGTGCTTGCGATTCCTTCCGGGGAGCTCACCCCCAGGAGCATACTGTAGCTAAGGCGCCCACTAAATGTGACCTCTAGTCTCGAGGTAAGGTGCACATTTTCCCATTCCCAGAGATAGGGGCGCCCCGGTTTCCAGGAGGTCTTAGTCAGTGGACGGCTTTAGCTTTAGTATGCCTCACAGCGCTCAAGACTCTCACGTGGGCACTTCTTTCCAAGGAAGTACACTGCGTACCCAAAGCCTTCTGAGCACAAGCAAGGGATACACAGCTCTGGGCACATCCCTCCCTATGCAGTTGGAAGGGCCGGGAACTAAGGTGTTCTCTGAGGCGAGCGTCCCACAGCTTTGAAACAGCCCCAGGAACGCGGTTCTTGGCAGGGTTTCGTTCCCTGCGGGTCTGCCACGTTGAGGAAAACTAAGCGGCCCTGAAAGAAACCACCGGGGCTCCAATTCGGTTTGGGGACTCCTGCTCGACGTCTCTCTAGGTGATGCGGAAACTGGACTTTAGGTCCAGCCCGAAGTAATGCAGAGAGTAACCCCGAGCATTGCTAGGCATTGGGAACATCCGAAGTCACCCAGGTAGGCCTGCTGAGGGCAGTTCGGGGTTTGTGCCGTTCACCACATGCAGCACACACTGCATCCAAAAGTTTCATCGCAGAAGGCCGAACTGTGTTCCACGGGTCTCCCTTGGATTGTCAGAGAAGATGGGTGTATGTGCTGGGTGATCCAGTTGGTAATTGAGAAGCCTGGCAGAGGGCAGTCTTTTCCCCATTTGAAAGGTCGATAGTGGCGGCCTCAAGGCTGACTGAAAGACACTGCCCTTACCCGTCTTCTAGTCACCTCCAGGAGTGCCTCAGTGAAGACAGTGAGTTTTCTCCTACGAATCCAGGTGGTCTCCAGTGCCTTGCTGGGAGCTCATCCCACGCTTGCCCTAGCTAAAGTGTGAAGTCAAAGTGACCCCTAGCCTCAAGGGAAGCGTGAGCGCTTCCTATCAGCCAAGTTGGGTGGGCAGCCACCTCCATGAACCCTGACGCCATAGAGTGCTTTAACTCCTCTGCGGCTTTGCGTAGGCCTAAGAGAGTCGCGTGTGAATTCCTTCTGAGGGAGAGAGCATGTGCGCTGGGAGTCCCCGTTTTGTTTTCCGAGCCACACAACACAGGACAGACTGCTGGGGTCAGCTCTTGCTACGCAGAGCGAAGGGCAGTGAACTGCTTCTCGCTTGCAGAGCTTGATGTCTACAGCTGTAAGGCAGCCCCGGGACAAAGTTTTGGCCAGTATTACATTCAGCGTGGCTCTCCCTCTGTGGAGGCCCTCCGAACGGCACTGAGAGAATCCCTGAGCCTAAAGTGCATCCTGGCAACCCTTAACCTGTCATCTCACTATTGTGACGCAAGGTACACTGCAGGTGCAGCCTGACAGAAAGTACAGAAAAGCCGGTACGACTCTGAGGCATTTGGACGAGGCAAGGTCCCCTCGGCCTGACTAAGTCATTAAGCGGGTGCTGCTCCTCGTGGCACGCAGAACACCCCCCGTCCAACGAAGTGGGATCCTAGAAAGGCCCAGTGTTGCTGAAAGTCTCCAGGTGTCAGTCAGCGAGTGCTGGCAAATGCGTCGTGGGCTCAAGTTGGCACTGGGAGAATGTGGGAGAAGCCCGACTTTCCCCCTTTGGAAAGCCACTTCGTTGCAGCTTCCAAGCCGCCTGCTACTATTCACTCCACAGATTCCTCTGAGGAGCGGTGACTTTTTCCAAAAGAAACCAGGTGCTTGCGATTCCTTCCGGGGAGCTCACCCCCAGGAGCATACTGTAGCTAAGGCGCCCACTAAATGTGACCTCTAGTCTCGAGGTAAGGTGCACATTTTCCCATTCCCAGAGATAGGGGCGCCCCGGTTTCCAGGAGGTCTTAGTCAGTGGACGGCTTTAGCTTTAGTATGCCTCACAGCGCTCAAGACTCTCACGTGGGCACTTCTTTCCAAGGAAGTACACTGCGTACCCAAAGCCTTCTGAGCACAAGCAAGGGATACACAGCTCTGGGCACATCCCTCCCTATGCAGTTGGAAGGGCCGGGAACTAAGGTGTTCTCTGAGGCGAGCGTCCCACAGCTTTGAAACAGCCCCAGGAACGCGGTTCTTGGCAGGGTTTCGTTCCCTGCGGGTCTGCCACGTTGAGGAAAACTAAGCGGCCCTGAAAGAAACCACCGGGGCTCCAATTCGGTTTGGGGACTCCTGCTCGACGTCTCTCTAGGTGATGCGGAAACTGGACTTTAGGTCCAGCCCGAAGTAATGCAGAGAGTAACCCCGAGCATTGCTAGGCATTGGGAACATCCGAAGTCACCCAGGTAGGCCTGCTGAGGGCAGTTCGGGGTTTGTGCCGTTCACCACATGCAGCACACACTGCATCCAAAAGTTTCATCGCAGAAGGCCGAACTGTGTTCCACGGGTCTCCCTTGGATTGTCAGAGAAGATGGGTGTATGTGCTGGGTGATCCAGTTGGTAATTGAGAAGCCTGGCAGAGGGCAGTCTTTTCCCCATTTGAAAGGTCGATAGTGGCGGCCTCAAGGCTGACTGAAAGACACTGCCCTTACCCGTCTTCTAGTCACCTCCAGGAGTGCCTCAGTGAAGACAGTGAGTTTTCTCCTACGAATCCAGGTGGTCTCCAGTGCCTTGCTGGGAGCTCATCCCACGCTTGCCCTAGCTAAAGTGTGAAGTCAAAGTGACCCCTAGCCTCAAGGGAAGCGCGAGCGCTTCCTATCAGCCAAGTTGGGTGGGCAGCCACCTCCATGAACCCTGACGCCATAGAGTGCTTTAACTCCTCTGCGGCTTTGCGTAGGCCTAAGAGAGTCGCGTGTGAATTCCTTCTGAGGGAGAGAGCATGTGCGCTGGGAGTCCCCGTTTTGTTTTCCGAGCCACACAACACAGGACAGACTGCTGGGGTCAGCTCTTGCTACGCAGAGCGAAGGGCAGTGAACTGCTTCTCGCTTGCAGAGCTTGATGTCTACAGCTGTAAGGCAGCCCCGGGACAAAGTTTTGGCCAGTATTACATTCAGCGTGGCTCTCCCTCTGTGGAGGCCCTCCGAACGGCACTGAGAGAATCCCTGAGCCTAAAGTGCATCCTGGCAACCCTTAACCTGTCATCTCACTATTGTGACGCAAGGTACACTGCAGGTGCAGCCTGACAGAAAGTACAGAAAAGCCGGTACGACTCTGAGGCATTTGGACGAGGCAAGGTCCCCTCGGCCTGACTAAGTCATTAAGCGGGTGCTGCTCCTCGTGGCACGCAGAACACCCCCCGTCCAACGAAGTGGGATCCTAGAAAGGCCCAGTGTTGCTGAAAGTCTCCAGGTGTCAGTCAGCGAGTGCTGGCAAATGCGTCGTGGGCTCAAGTTGGCACTGGGAGAATGTGGGAGAAGCCCGACTTTCCCCCTTTGGAAAGCCACTTCGTTGCAGCTTCCAAGCCGCCTGCTACTATTCACTCCACAGATTCCTCTGAGGAGCGGTGACTTTTTCCAAAAGAAACCAGGTGCTTGCGATTCCTTCCGGGGAGCTCACCCCCAGGAGCATACTGTAGCTAAGGCGCCCACTAAATGTGACCTCTAGTCTCGAGGTAAGGTGCACATTTTCCCATTCCCAGAGATAGGGGCGCCCCGGTTTCCAGGAGGTCTTAGTCAGTGGACGGCTTTAGCTTTAGTATGCCTCACAGCGCTCAAGACTCTCACGTGGGCACTTCTTTCCAAGGAAGTACACTGCGTACCCAAAGCCTTCTGAGCACAAGCAAGGGATACACAGCTCTGGGCACATCCCTCCCTATGCAGTTGGAAGGGCCGGGAACTAAGGTGTTCTCTGAGGCGAGCGTCCCACAGCTTTGAAACAGCCCCAGGAACGCGGTTCTTGGCAGGGTTTCGTTCCCTGCGGGTCTGCCACGTTGAGGAAAACTAAGCGGCCCTGAAAGAAACCACCGGGGCTCCAATTCGGTTTGGGGACTCCTGCTCGACGTCTCTCTAGGTGATGCGGAAACTGGACTTTAGGTCCAGCCCGAAGTAATGCAGAGAGTAACCCCGAGCATTGCTAGGCATTGGGAACATCCGAAGTCACCCAGGTAGGCCTGCTGAGGGCAGTTCGGGGTTTGTGCCGTTCACCACATGCAGCACACACTGCATCCAAAAGTTTCATCGCAGAAGGCCGAACTGTGTTCCACGGGTCTCCCTTGGATTGTCAGAGAAGATGGGTGTATGTGCTGGGTGATCCAGTTGGTAATTGAGAAGCCTGGCAGAGGGCAGTCTTTTCCCCATTTGAAAGGTCGATAGTGGCGGCCTCAAGGCTGACTGAAAGACACTGCCCTTACCCGTCTTCTAGTCACCTCCAGGAGTGCCTCAGTGAAGACAGTGAGTTTTCTCCTACGAATCCAGGTGGTCTCCAGTGCCTTGCTGGGAGCTCATCCCACGCTTGCCCTAGCTAAAGTGTGAAGTCAAAGTGACCCCTAGCCTCAAGGGAAGCGTGAGCGCTTCCTATCAGCCAAGTTGGGTGGGCAGCCACCTCCATGAACCCTGACGCCATAGAGTGCTTTAACTCCTCTGCGGCTTTGCGTAGGCCTAAGAGAGTCGCGTGTGAATTCCTTCTGAGGGAGAGAGCATGTGCGCTGGGAGTCCCCGTTTTGTTTTCCGAGCCACACAACACAGGACAGACTGCTGGGGTCAGCTCTTGCTACGCAGAGCGAAGGGCAGTGAACTGCTTCTCGCTTGCAGAGCTTGATGTCTACAGCTGTAAGGCAGCCCCGGGACAAAGTTTTGGCCAGTATTACATTCAGCGTGGCTCTCCCTCTGTGGAGGCCCTCCGAACGGCACTGAGAGAATCCCTGAGCCTAAAGTGCATCCTGGCAACCCTTAACCTGTCATCTCACTATTGTGACGCAAGGTACACTGCAGGTGCAGCCTGACAGAAAGTACAGAAAAGCCGGTACGACTCTGAGGCATTTGGACGAGGCAAGGTCCCCTCGGCCTGACTAAGTCATTAAGCGGGTGCTGCTCCTCGTGGCACGCAGAACACCCCCCGTCCAACGAAGTGGGATCCTAGAAAGGCCCAGTGTTGCTGAAAGTCTCCAGGTGTCAGTCAGCGAGTGCTGGCAAATGCGTCGTGGGCTCAAGTTGGCACTGGGAGAATGTGGGAGAAGCCCGACTTTCCCCCTTTGGAAAGCCACTTCGTTGCAGCTTCCAAGCCGCCTGCTACTATTCACTCCACAGATTCCTCTGAGGAGCGGTGACTTTTTCCAAAAGAAACCAGGTGCTTGCGATTCCTTCCGGGGAGCTCACCCCCAGGAGCATACTGTAGCTAAGGCGCCCACTAAATGTGACCTCTAGTCTCGAGGTAAGGTGCACATTTTCCCATTCCCAGAGATAGGGGCGCCCCGGTTTCCAGGAGGTCTTAGTCAGTGGACGGCTTTAGCTTTAGTATGCCTCACAGCGCTCAAGACTCTCACGTGGGCACTTCTTTCCAAGGAAGTACACTGCGTACCCAAAGCCTTCTGAGCACAAGCAAGGGATACACAGCTCTGGGCACATCCCTCCCTATGCAGTTGGAAGGGCCGGGAACTAAGGTGTTCTCTGAGGCGAGCGTCCCACAGCTTTGAAACAGCCCCAGGAACGCGGTTCTTGGCAGGGTTTCATTCCCTGCGGGTCTGCCACGTTGAGGAAAACTAAGCGGCCCTGAAAGAAACCACCGGGGCTCCAATTCGGTTTGGGGACTCCTGCTCGACGTCTCTCTAGGTGATGCGGAAACTGGACTTTAGGTCCAGCCCGAAGTAATGCAGAGAGTAACCCCGAGCATTGCTAGGCATTGGGAACATCCGAAGTCACCCAGGTAGGCCTGCTGAGGGCAGTTCGGGGTTTGTGCCGTTCACCACATGCAGCACACACTGCATCCAAAAGTTTCATCGCAGAAGGCCGAACTGTGTTCCACGGGTCTCCCTTGGATTGTCAGAGAAGATGGGTGTATGTGCTGGGTGATCCAGTTGGTAATTGAGAAGCCTGGCAGAGGGCAGTCTTTTCCCCATTTGAAAGGTCGATAGTGGCGGCCTCAAGGCTGACTGAAAGACACTGCCCTTACCCGTCTTCTAGTCACCTCCAGGAGTGCCTCAGTGAAGACAGTGAGTTTTCTCCTACGAATCCAGGTGGTCTCCAGTGCCTTGCTGGGAGCTCATCCCACGCTTGCCCTAGCTAAAGTGTGAAGTCAAAGTGACCCCTAGCCTCAAGGGAAGCGCGAGCGCTTCCTATCAGCCAAGTTGGGTGGGCAGCCACCTCCATGAACCCTGACGCCATAGAGTGCTTTAACTCCTCTGCGGCTTTGCGTAGGCCTAAGAGAGTCGCGTGTGAATTCCTTCTGAGGGAGAGCATGTGCGCTGGGAGTCCCCGTTTTGTTTTCCGAGCCACACAACACAGGACAGACTGCTGGGGTCAGCTCTTGCTACGCAGAGCGAAGGGCAGTGAACTGCTTCTCGCTTGCAGAGCTTGATGTCTACAGCTGTAAGGCAGCCCCGGGACAAAGTTTTGGCCAGTATTACATTCAGCGTGGCTCTCCCTCTGTGGAGGCCCTCCGAACGGCACTGAGAGAATCCCTGAGCCTAAAGTGCATCCTGGCAACCCTTAACCTGTCATCTCACTATTGTGACGCAAGGTACACTGCAGGTGCAGCCTGACAGAAAGTACAGAAAAGCCGGTACGACTCTGAGGCATTTGGACGAGGCAAGGTCCCCTCGGCCTGACTAAGTCATTAAGCGGGTGCTGCTCCTCGTGGCACGCAGAACACCCCCCGTCCAACGAAGTGGGATCCTAGAAAGGCCCAGTGTTGCTGAAAGTCTCCAGGTGTCAGTCAGCGAGTGCTGGCAAATGCGTCGTGGGCTCAAGTTGGCACTGGGAGAATGTGGGAGAAGCCCGACTTTCCCCCTTTGGAAAGCCACTTCGTTGCAGCTTCCAAGCCGCCTGCTACTATTCACTCCACAGATTCCTCTGAGGAGCGGTGACTTTTTCCAAAAGAAACCAGGTGCTTGCGATTCCTTCCGGGGAGCTCACCCCCAGGAGCATACTGTAGCTAAGGCGCCCACTAAATGTGACCTCTAGTCTCGAGGTAAGGTGCACATTTTCCCATTCCCAGAGATAGGGGCGCCCCGGTTTCCAGGAGGTCTTAGTCAGTGGACGGCTTTAGCTTTAGTATGCCTCACAGCGCTCAAGACTCTCACGTGGGCACTTCTTTCCAAGGAAGTACACTGCGTACCCAAAGCCTTCTGAGCACAAGCAAGGGATACACAGCTCTGGGCACATCCCTCCCTATGCAGTTGGAAGGGCCGGGAACTAAGGTGTTCTCTGAGGCGAGCGTCCCACAGCTTTGAAACAGCCCCAGGAACGCGGTTCTTGGCAGGGTTTCGTTCCCTGCGGGTCTGCCACGTTGAGGAAAACTAAGCGGCCCTGAAAGAAACCACCGGGGCTCCAATTCGGTTTGGGGACTCCTGCTCGACGTCTCTCTAGGTGATGCGGAAACTGGACTTTAGGTCCAGCCCGAAGTAATGCAGAGAGTAACCCCGAGCATTGCTAGGCATTGGGAACATCCGAAGTCACCCAGGTAGGCCTGCTGAGGGCAGTTCGGGGTTTGTGCCGTTCACCACATGCAGCACACACTGCATCCAAAAGTTTCATCGCAGAAGGCCGAACTGTGTTCCACGGGTCTCCCTTGGATTGTCAGAGAAGATGGGTGTATGTGCTGGGTGATCCAGTTGGTAATTGAGAAGCCTGGCAGAGGGCAGTCTTTTCCCCATTTGAAAGGTCGATAGTGGCGGCCTCAAGGCTGACTGAAAGACACTGCCCTTACCCGTCTTCTAGTCACCTCCAGGAGTGCCTCAGTGAAGACAGTGAGTTTTCTCCTACGAATCCAGGTGGTCTCCAGTGCCTTGCTGGGAGCTCATCCCACGCTTGCCCTAGCTAAAGTGTGAAGTCAAAGTGACCCCTAGCCTCAAGGGAAGCGCGAGCGCTTCCTATCAGCCAAGTTGGGTGGGCAGCCACCTCCATGAACCCTGACGCCATAGAGTGCTTTAACTCCTCTGCGGCTTTGCGTAGGCCTAAGAGAGTCGCGTGTGAATTCCTTCTGAGGGAGAGAGCATGTGCGCTGGGAGTCCCCGTTTTGTTTTCCGAGCCACACAACACAGGACAGACTGCTGGGGTCAGCTCTTGCTACGCAGAGCGAAGGGCAGTGAACTGCTTCTCGCTTGCAGAGCTTGATGTCTACAGCTGTAAGGCAGCCCCGGGACAAAGTTTTGGCCAGTATTACATTCAGCGTGGCTCTCCCTCTGTGGAGGCCCTCCGAACGGCACTGAGAGAATCCCTGAGCCTAAAGTGCATCCTGGCAACCCTTAACCTGTCATCTCACTATTGTGACGCAAGGTACACTGCAGGTGCAGCCTGACAGAAAGTACAGAAAAGCCGGTACGACTCTGAGGCATTTGGACGAGGCAAGGTCCCCTCGGCCTGACTAAGTCATTAAGCGGGTGCTGCTCCTCGTGGCACGCAGAACACCCCCCGTCCAACGAAGTGGGATCCTAGAAAGGCCCAGTGTTGCTGAAAGTCTCCAGGTGTCAGTCAGCGAGTGCTGGCAAATGCGTCGTGGGCTCAAGTTGGCACTGGGAGAATGTGGGAGAAGCCCGACTTTCCCCCTTTGGAAAGCCACTTCGTTGCAGCTTCCAAGCCGCCTGCTACTATTCACTCCACAGATTCCTCTGAGGAGCGGTGACTTTTTCCAAAAGAAACCAGGTGCTTGCGATTCCTTCCGGGGAGCTCACCCCCAGGAGCATACTGTAGCTAAGGCGCCCACTAAATGTGACCTCTAGTCTCGAGGTAAGGTGCACATTTTCCCATTCCCAGAGATAGGGGCGCCCCGGTTTCCAGGAGGTCTTAGTCAGTGGACGGCTTTAGCTTTAGTATGCCTCACAGCGCTCAAGACTCTCACGTGGGCACTTCTTTCCAAGGAAGTACACTGCGTACCCAAAGCCTTCTGAGCACAAGCAAGGGATACACAGCTCTGGGCACATCCCTCCCTATGCAGTTGGAAGGGCCGGGAACTAAGGTGTTCTCTGAGGCGAGCGTCCCACAGCTTTGAAACAGCCCCAGGAACGCGGTTCTTGGCAGGGTTTCGTTCCCTGCGGGTCTGCCACGTTGAGGAAAACTAAGCGGCCCTGAAAGAAACCACCGGGGCTCCAATTCGGTTTGGGGACTCCTGCTCGACGTCTCTCTAGGTGATGCGGAAACTGGACTTTAGGTCCAGCCCGAAGTAATGCAGAGAGTAACCCCGAGCATTGCTAGGCATTGGGAACATCCGAAGTCACCCAGGTAGGCCTGCTGAGGGCAGTTCGGGGTTTGTGCCGTTCACCACATGCAGCACACACTGCATCCAAAAGTTTCATCGCAGAAGGCCGAACTGTGTTCCACGGGTCTCCCTTGGATTGTCAGAGAAGATGGGTGTATGTGCTGGGTGATCCAGTTGGTAATTGAGAAGCCTGGCAGAGGGCAGTCTTTTCCCCATTTGAAAGGTCGATAGTGGCGGCCTCAAGGCTGACTGAAAGACACTGCCCTTACCCGTCTTCTAGTCACCTCCAGGAGTGCCTCAGTGAAGACAGTGAGTTTTCTCCTACGAATCCAGGTGGTCTCCAGTGCCTTGCTGGGAGCTCATCCCACGCTTGCCCTAGCTAAAGTGTGAAGTCAAAGTGACCCCTAGCCTCAAGGGAAGCGCGAGCGCTTCCTATCAGCCAAGTTGGGTGGGCAGCCACCTCCATGAACCCTGACGCCATAGAGTGCTTTAACTCCTCTGCGGCTTTGCGTAGGCCTAAGAGAGTCGCGTGTGAATTCCTTCTGAGGGAGAGCATGTGCGCTGGGAGTCCCCGTTTTGTTTTCCGAGCCACACAACACAGGACAGACTGCTGGGGTCAGCTCTTGCTACGCAGAGCGAAGGGCAGTGAACTGCTTCTCGCTTGCAGAGCTTGATGTCTACAGCTGTAAGGCAGCCCCGGGACAAAGTTTTGGCCAGTATTACATTCAGCGTGGCTCTCCCTCTGTGGAGGCCCTCCGAACGGCACTGAGAGAATCCCTGAGCCTAAAGTGCATCCTGGCAACCCTTAACCTGTCATCTCACTATTGTGACGCAAGGTACACTGCAGGTGCAGCCTGACAGAAAGTACAGAAAAGCCGGTACGACTCTGAGGCATTTGGACGAGGCAAGGTCCCCTCGGCCTGACTAAGTCATTAAGCGGGTGCTGCTCCTCGTGGCACGCAGAACACCCCCCGTCCAACGAAGTGGGATCCTAGAAAGGCCCAGTGTTGCTGAAAGTCTCCAGGTGTCAGTCAGCGAGTGCTGGCAAATGCGTCGTGGGCTCAAGTTGGCACTGGGAGAATGTGGGAGAAGCCCGACTTTCCCCCTTTGGAAAGCCACTTCGTTGCAGCTTCCAAGCCGCCTGCTACTATTCACTCCACAGATTCCTCTGAGGAGCGGTGACTTTTTCCAAAAGAAACCAGGTGCTTGCGATTCCTTCCGGGGAGCTCACCCCCAGGAGCATACTGTAGCTAAGGCGCCCACTAAATGTGACCTCTAGTCTCGAGGTAAGGTGCACATTTTCCCATTCCCAGAGATAGGGGCGCCCCGGTTTCCAGGAGGTCTTAGTCAGTGGACGGCTTTAGCTTTAGTATGCCTCACAGCGCTCAAGACTCTCACGTGGGCACTTCTTTCCAAGGAAGTACACTGCGTACCCAAAGCCTTCTGAGCACAAGCAAGGGATACACAGCTCTGGGCACATCCCTCCCTATGCAGTTGGAAGGGCCGGGAACTAAGGTGTTCTCTGAGGCGAGCGTCCCACAGCTTTGAAACAGCCCCAGGAACGCGGTTCTTGGCAGGGTTTCGTTCCCTGCGGGTCTGCCACGTTGAGGAAAACTAAGCGGCCCTGAAAGAAACCACCGGGGCTCCAATTCGGTTTGGGGACTCCTGCTCGACGTCTCTCTAGGTGATGCGGAAACTGGACTTTAGGTCCAGCCCGAAGTAATGCAGAGAGTAACCCCGAGCATTGCTAGGCATTGGGAACATCCGAAGTCACCCAGGTAGGCCTGCTGAGGGCAGTTCGGGGTTTGTGCCGTTCACCACATGCAGCACACACTGCATCCAAAAGTTTCATCGCAGAAGGCCGAACTGTGTTCCACGGGTCTCCCTTGGATTGTCAGAGAAGATGGGTGTATGTGCTGGGTGATCCAGTTGGTAATTGAGAAGCCTGGCAGAGGGCAGTCTTTTCCCCATTTGAAAGGTCGATAGTGGCGGCCTCAAGGCTGACTGAAAGACACTGCCCTTACCCGTCTTCTAGTCACCTCCAGGAGTGCCTCAGTGAAGACAGTGAGTTTTCTCCTACGAATCCAGGTGGTCTCCAGTGCCTTGCTGGGAGCTCATCCCACGCTTGCCCTAGCTAAAGTGTGAAGTCAAAGTGACCCCTAGCCTCAAGGGAAGCGCGAGCGCTTCCTATCAGCCAAGTTGGGTGGGCAGCCACCTCCATGAACCCTGACGCCATAGAGTGCTTTAACTCCTCTGCGGCTTTGCGTAGGCCTAAGAGAGTCGCGTGTGAATTCCTTCTGAGGGAGAGAGCATGTGCGCTGGGAGTCCCCGTTTTGTTTTCCGAGCCACACAACACAGGACAGACTGCTGGGGTCAGCTCTTGCTACGCAGAGCGAAGGGCAGTGAACTGCTTCTCGCTTGCAGAGCTTGATGTCTACAGCTGTAAGGCAGCCCCGGGACAAAGTTTTGGCCAGTATTACATTCAGCGTGGCTCTCCCTCTGTGGAGGCCCTCCGAACGGCACTGAGAGAATCCCTGAGCCTAAAGTGCATCCTGGCAACCCTTAACCTGTCATCTCACTATTGTGACGCAAGGTACACTGCAGGTGCAGCCTGACAGAAAGTACAGAAAAGCCGGTACGACTCTGAGGCATTTGGACGAGGCAAGGTCCCCTCGGCCTGACTAAGTCATTAAGCGGGTGCTGCTCCTCGTGGCACGCAGAACACCCCCCGTCCAACGAAGTGGGATCCTAGAAAGGCCCAGTGTTGCTGAAAGTCTCCAGGTGTCAGTCAGCGAGTGCTGGCAAATGCGTCGTGGGCTCAAGTTGGCACTGGGAGAATGTGGGAGAAGCCCGACTTTCCCCCTTTGGAAAGCCACTTCGTTGCAGCTTCCAAGCCGCCTGCTACTATTCACTCCACAGATTCCTCTGAGGAGCGGTGACTTTTTCCAAAAGAAACCAGGTGCTTGCGATTCCTTCCGGGGAGCTCACCCCCAGGAGCATACTGTAGCTAAGGCGCCCACTAAATGTGACCTCTAGTCTCGAGGTAAGGTGCACATTTTCCCATTCCCAGAGATAGGGGCGCCCCGGTTTCCAGGAGGTCTTAGTCAGTGGACGGCTTTAGCTTTAGTATGCCTCACAGCGCTCAAGACTCTCACGTGGGCACTTCTTTCCAAGGAAGTACACTGCGTACCCAAAGCCTTCTGAGCACAAGCAAGGGATACACAGCTCTGGGCACATCCCTCCCTATGCAGTTGGAAGGGCCGGGAACTAAGGTGTTCTCTGAGGCGAGCGTCCCACAGCTTTGAAACAGCCCCAGGAACGCGGTTCTTGGCAGGGTTTCGTTCCCTGCGGGTCTGCCACGTTGAGGAAAACTAAGCGGCCCTGAAAGAAACCACCGGGGCTCCAATTCGGTTTGGGGACTCCTGCTCGACGTCTCTCTAGGTGATGCGGAAACTGGACTTTAGGTCCAGCCCGAAGTAATGCAGAGAGTAACCCCGAGCATTGCTAGGCATTGGGAACATCCGAAGTCACCCAGGTAGGCCTGCTGAGGGCAGTTCGGGGTTTGTGCCGTTCACCACATGCAGCACACACTGCATCCAAAAGTTTCATCGCAGAAGGCCGAACTGTGTTCCACGGGTCTCCCTTGGATTGTCAGAGAAGATGGGTGTATGTGCTGGGTGATCCAGTTGGTAATTGAGAAGCCTGGCAGAGGGCAGTCTTTTCCCCATTTGAAAGGTCGATAGTGGCGGCCTCAAGGCTGACTGAAAGACACTGCCCTTACCCGTCTTCTAGTCACCTCCAGGAGTGCCTCAGTGAAGACAGTGAGTTTTCTCCTACGAATCCAGGTGGTCTCCAGTGCCTTGCTGGGAGCTCATCCCACGCTTGCCCTAGCTAAAGTGTGAAGTCAAAGTGACCCCTAGCCTCAAGGGAAGCGCGAGCGCTTCCTATCAGCCAAGTTGGGTGGGCAGCCACCTCCATGAACCCTGACGCCATAGAGTGCTTTAACTCCTCTGCGGCTTTGCGTAGGCCTAAGAGAGTCGCGTGTGAATTCCTTCTGAGGGAGAGCATGTGCGCTGGGAGTCCCCGTTTTGTTTTCCGAGCCACACAACACAGGACAGACTGCTGGGGTCAGCTCTTGCTACGCAGAGCGAAGGGCAGTGAACTGCTTCTCGCTTGCAGAGCTTGATGTCTACAGCTGTAAGGCAGCCCCGGGACAAAGTTTTGGCCAGTATTACATTCAGCGTGGCTCTCCCTCTGTGGAGGCCCTCCGAACGGCACTGAGAGAATCCCTGAGCCTAAAGTGCATCCTGGCAACCCTTAACCTGTCATCTCACTATTGTGACGCAAGGTACACTGCAGGTGCAGCCTGACAGAAAGTACAGAAAAGCCGGTACGACTCTGAGGCATTTGGACGAGGCAAGGTCCCCTCGGCCTGACTAAGTCATTAAGCGGGTGCTGCTCCTCGTGGCACGCAGAACACCCCCCGTCCAACGAAGTGGGATCCTAGAAAGGCCCAGTGTTGCTGAAAGTCTCCAGGTGTCAGTCAGCGAGTGCTGGCAAATGCGTCGTGGGCTCAAGTTGGCACTGGGAGAATGTGGGAGAAGCCCGACTTTCCCCCTTTGGAAAGCCACTTCGTTGCAGCTTCCAAGCCGCCTGCTACTATTCACTCCACAGATTCCTCTGAGGAGCGGTGACTTTTTCCAAAAGAAACCAGGTGCTTGCGATTCCTTCCGGGGAGCTCACCCCCAGGAGCATACTGTAGCTAAGGCGCCCACTAAATGTGACCTCTAGTCTCGAGGTAAGGTGCACATTTTCCCATTCCCAGAGATAGGGGCGCCCCGGTTTCCAGGAGGTCTTAGTCAGTGGACGGCTTTAGCTTTAGTATGCCTCACAGCGCTCAAGACTCTCACGTGGGCACTTCTTTCCAAGGAAGTACACTGCGTACCCAAAGCCTTCTGAGCACAAGCAAGGGATACACAGCTCTGGGCACATCCCTCCCTATGCAGTTGGAAGGGCCGGGAACTAAGGTGTTCTCTGAGGCGAGCGTCCCACAGCTTTGAAACAGCCCCAGGAACGCGGTTCTTGGCAGGGTTTCGTTCCCTGCGGGTCTGCCACGTTGAGGAAAACTAAGCGGCCCTGAAAGAAACCACCGGGGCTCCAATTCGGTTTGGGGACTCCTGCTCGACGTCTCTCTAGGTGATGCGGAAACTGGACTTTAGGTCCAGCCCGAAGTAATGCAGAGAGTAACCCCGAGCATTGCTAGGCATTGGGAACATCCGAAGTCACCCAGGTAGGCCTGCTGAGGGCAGTTCGGGGTTTGTGCCGTTCACCACATGCAGCACACACTGCATCCAAAAGTTTCATTGCAGAAGGCCGAACTGTGTTCCACGGGTCTCCCTTGGATTGTCAGAGAAGATGGGTGTATGTGCTGGGTGATCCAGTTGGTAATTGAGAAGCCTGGCAGAGGGCAGTCTTTTCCCCATTTGAAAGGTCGATAGTGGCGGCCTCAAGGCTGACTGAAAGACACTGCCCTTACCCGTCTTCTAGTCACCTCCAGGAGTGCCTCAGTGAAGACAGTGAGTTTTCTCCTACGAATCCAGGTGGTCTCCAGTGCCTTGCTGGGAGCTCATCCCACGCTTGCCCTAGCTAAAGTGTGAAGTCAAAGTGACCCCTAGCCTCAAGGGAAGCGCGAGCGCTTCCTATCAGCCAAGTTGGGTGGGCAGCCACCTCCATGAACCCTGACGCCATAGAGTGCTTTAACTCCTCTGCGGCTTTGCGTAGGCCTAAGAGAGTCGCGTGTGAATTCCTTCTGAGGGAGAGCATGTGCGCTGGGAGTCCCCGTTTTGTTTTCCGAGCCACACAACACAGGACAGACTGCTGGGGTCAGCTCTTGCTACGCAGAGCGAAGGGCAGTGAACTGCTTCTCGCTTGCAGAGCTTGATGTCTACAGCTGTAAGGCAGCCCCGGGACAAAGTTTTGGCCAGTATTACATTCAGCGTGGCTCTCCCTCTGTGGAGGCCCTCCGAACGGCACTGAGAGAATCCCTGAGCCTAAAGTGCATCCTGGCAACCCTTAACCTGTCATCTCACTATTGTGACGCAAGGTACACTGCAGGTGCAGCCTGACAGAAAGTACAGAAAAGCCGGTACGACTCTGAGGCATTTGGACGAGGCAAGGTCCCCTCGGCCTGACTAAGTCATTAAGCGGGTGCTGCTCCTCGTGGCACGCAGAACACCCCCCGTCCAACGAAGTGGGATCCTAGAAAGGCCCAGTGTTGCTGAAAGTCTCCAGGTGTCAGTCAGCGAGTGCTGGCAAATGCGTCGTGGGCTCAAGTTGGCACTGGGAGAATGTGGGAGAAGCCCGACTTTCCCCCTTTGGAAAGCCACTTCGTTGCAGCTTCCAAGCCGCCTGCTACTATTCACTCCACAGATTCCTCTGAGGAGCGGTGACTTTTTCCAAAAGAAACCAGGTGCTTGCGATTCCTTCCGGGGAGCTCACCCCCAGGAGCATACTGTAGCTAAGGCGCCCACTAAATGTGACCTCTAGTCTCGAGGTAAGGTGCACATTTTCCCATTCCCAGAGATAGGGGCGCCCCGGTTTCCAGGAGGTCTTAGTCAGTGGACGGCTTTAGCTTTAGTATGCCTCACAGCGCTCAAGACTCTCACGTGGGCACTTCTTTCCAAGGAAGTACACTGCGTACCCAAAGCCTTCTGAGCACAAGCAAGGGATACACAGCTCTGGGCACATCCCTCCCTATGCAGTTGGAAGGGCCGGGAACTAAGGTGTTCTCTGAGGCGAGCGTCCCACAGCTTTGAAACAGCCCCAGGAACGCGGTTCTTGGCAGGGTTTCGTTCCCTGCGGGTCTGCCACGTTGAGGAAAACTAAGCGGCCCTGAAAGAAACCACCGGGGCTCCAATTCGGTTTGGGGACTCCTGCTCGACGTCTCTCTAGGTGATGCGGAAACTGGACTTTAGGTCCAGCCCGAAGTAATGCAGAGAGTAACCCCGAGCATTGCTAGGCATTGGGAACATCCGAAGTCACCCAGGTAGGCCTGCTGAGGGCAGTTCGGGGTTTGTGCCGTTCACCACATGCAGCACACACTGCATCCAAAAGTTTCATCGCAGAAGGCCGAACTGTGTTCCACGGGTCTCCCTTGGATTGTCAGAGAAGATGGGTGTATGTGCTGGGTGATCCAGTTGGTAATTGAGAAGCCTGGCAGAGGGCAGTCTTTTCCCCATTTGAAAGGTCGATAGTGGCGGCCTCAAGGCTGACTGAAAGACACTGCCCTTACCCGTCTTCTAGTCACCTCCAGGAGTGCCTCAGTGAAGACAGTGAGTTTTCTCCTACGAATCCAGGTGGTCTCCAGTGCCTTGCTGGGAGCTCATCCCACGCTTGCCCTAGCTAAAGTGTGAAGTCAAAGTGACCCCTAGCCTCAAGGGAAGCGCGAGCGCTTCCTATCAGCCAAGTTGGGTGGGCAGCCACCTCCATGAACCCTGACGCCATAGAGTGCTTTAACTCCTCTGCGGCTTTGCGTAGGCCTAAGAGAGTCGCGTGTGAATTCCTTCTGAGGGAGAGAGCATGTGCGCTGGGAGTCCCCGTTTTGTTTTCCGAGCCACACAACACAGGACAGACTGCTGGGGTCAGCTCTTGCTACGCAGAGCGAAGGGCAGTGAACTGCTTCTCGCTTGCAGAGCTTGATGTCTACAGCTGTAAGGCAGCCCCGGGACAAAGTTTTGGCCAGTATTACATTCAGCGTGGCTCTCCCTCTGTGGAGGCCCTCCGAACGGCACTGAGAGAATCCCTGAGCCTAAAGTGCATCCTGGCAACCCTTAACCTGTCATCTCACTATTGTGACGCAAGGTACACTGCAGGTGCAGCCTGACAGAAAGTACAGAAAAGCCGGTACGACTCTGAGGCATTTGGACGAGGCAAGGTCCCCTCGGCCTGACTAAGTCATTAAGCGGGTGCTGCTCCTCGTGGCACGCAGAACACCCCCCGTCCAACGAAGTGGGATCCTAGAAAGGCCCAGTGTTGCTGAAAGTCTCCAGGTGTCAGTCAGCGAGTGCTGGCAAATGCGTCGTGGGCTCAAGTTGGCACTGGGAGAATGTGGGAGAAGCCCGACTTTCCCCCTTTGGAAAGCCACTTCGTTGCAGCTTCCAAGCCGCCTGCTACTATTCACTCCACAGATTCCTCTGAGGAGCGGTGACTTTTTCCAAAAGAAACCAGGTGCTTGCGATTCCTTCCGGGGAGCTCACCCCCAGGAGCATACTGTAGCTAAGGCGCCCACTAAATGTGACCTCTAGTCTCGAGGTAAGGTGCACATTTTCCCATTCCCAGAGATAGGGGCGCCCCGGTTTCCAGGAGGTCTTAGTCAGTGGACGGCTTTAGCTTTAGTATGCCTCACAGCGCTCAAGACTCTCACGTGGGCACTTCTTTCCAAGGAAGTACACTGCGTACCCAAAGCCTTCTGAGCACAAGCAAGGGATACACAGCTCTGGGCACATCCCTCCCTATGCAGTTGGAAGGGCCGGGAACTAAGGTGTTCTCTGAGGCGAGCGTCCCACAGCTTTGAAACAGCCCCAGGAACGCGGTTCTTGGCAGGGTTTCGTTCCCTGCGGGTCTGCCACGTTGAGGAAAACTAAGCGGCCCTGAAAGAAACCACCGGGGCTCCAATTCGGTTTGGGGACTCCTGCTCGACGTCTCTCTAGGTGATGCGGAAACTGGACTTTAGGTCCAGCCCGAAGTAATGCAGAGAGTAACCCCGAGCATTGCTAGGCATTGGGAACATCCGAAGTCACCCAGGTAGGCCTGCTGAGGGCAGTTCGGGGTTTGTGCCGTTCACCACATGCAGCACACACTGCATCCAAAAGTTTCATCGCAGAAGGCCGAACTGTGTTCCACGGGTCTCCCTTGGATTGTCAGAGAAGATGGGTGTATGTGCTGGGTGATCCAGTTGGTAATTGAGAAGCCTGGCAGAGGGCAGTCTTTTCCCCATTTGAAAGGTCGATAGTGGCGGCCTCAAGGCTGACTGAAAGACACTGCCCTTACCCGTCTTCTAGTCACCTCCAGGAGTGCCTCAGTGAAGACAGTGAGTTTTCTCCTACGAATCCAGGTGGTCTCCAGTGCCTTGCTGGGAGCTCATCCCACGCTTGCCCTAGCTAAAGTGTGAAGTCAAAGTGACCCCTAGCCTCAAGGGAAGCGCGAGCGCTTCCTATCAGCCAAGTTGGGTGGGCAGCCACCTCCATGAACCCTGACGCCATAGAGTGCTTTAACTCCTCTGCGGCTTTGCGTAGGCCTAAGAGAGTCGCGTGTGAATTCCTTCTGAGGAGAGAGCATGTGCGCTGGGAGTCCCCGTTTTGTTTTCCGAGCCACACAACACAGGACAGACTGCTGGGGTCAGCTCTTGCTACGCAGAGCGAAGGGCAGTGAACTGCTTCTCGCTTGCAGAGCTTGATGTCTACAGCTGTAAGGCAGCCCCGGGACAAAGTTTTGGCCAGTATTACATTCAGCGTGGCTCTCCCTCTGTGGAGGCCCTCCGAACGGCACTGAGAGAATCCCTGAGCCTAAAGTGCATCCTGGCAACCCTTAACCTGTCATCTCACTATTGTGACGCAAGGTACACTGCAGGTGCAGCCTGACAGAAAGTACAGAAAAGCCGGTACGACTCTGAGGCATTTGGACGAGGCAAGGTCCCCTCGGCCTGACTAAGTCATTAAGCGGGTGCTGCTCCTCGTGGCACGCAGAACACCCCCCCGTCCAACGAAGTGGGATCCTAGAAAGGCCCAGTGTTGCTGAAAGTCTCCAGGTGTCAGTCAGCGAGTGCTGGCAAATGCGTCGTGGGCTCAAGTTGGCACTGGGAGAATGTGGGAGAAGCCCGACTTTCCCCCTTTGGAAAGCCACTTCGTTGCAGCTTCCAAGCCGCCTGCTACTATTCACTCCACAGATTCCTCTGAGGAGCGGTGACTTTTTCCAAAAGAAACCAGGTGCTTGCGATTCCTTCCGGGGAGCTCACCCCCAGGAGCATACTGTAGCTAAGGCGCCCACTAAATGTGACCTCTAGTCTCGAGGTAAGGTGCACATTTTCCCATTCCCAGAGATAGGGGCGCCCCGGTTTCCAGGAGGTCTTAGTCAGTGGACGGCTTTAGCTTTAGTATGCCTCACAGCGCTCAAGACTCTCACGTGGGCACTTCTTTCCAAGGAAGTACACTGCGTACCCAAAGCCTTCTGAGCACAAGCAAGGGATACACAGCTCTGGGCACATCCCTCCCTATGCAGTTGGAAGGGCCGGGAACTAAGGTGTTCTCTGAGGCGAGCGTCCCACAGCTTTGAAACAGCCCCAGGAACGCGGTTCTTGGCAGGGTTTCGTTCCCTGAGGGTCTGCCACGTTGAGGAAAACTAAGCGGCCCTGAAAGAAACCACCGGGGCTCCAATTCGGTTTGGGGACTCCTGCTCGACGTCTCTCTAGGTGATGCGGAAACTGGACTTTAGGTCCAGCCCGAAGTAATGCAGAGAGTAACCCCGAGCATTGCTAGGCATTGGGAACATCCGAAGTCACCCAGGTAGGCCTGCTGAGGGCAGTTCGGGGTTTGTGCCGTTCACCACATGCAGCACACACTGCATCCAAAAGTTTCATCGCAGAAGGCCGAACTGTGTTCCACGGGTCTCCCTTGGATTGTCAGAGAAGATGGGTGTATGTGCTGGGTGATCCAGTTGGTAATTGAGAAGCCTGGCAGAGGGCAGTCTTTTCCCCATTTGAAAGGTCGATAGTGGCGGCCTCAAGGCTGACTGAAAGACACTGCCCTTACCCGTCTTCTAGTCACCTCCAGGAGTGCCTCAGTGAAGACAGTGAGTTTTCTCCTACGAATCCAGGTGGTCTCCAGTGCCTTGCTGGGAGCTCATCCCACGCTTGCCCTAGCTAAAGTGTGAAGTCAAAGTGACCCCTAGCCTCAAGGGAAGCGCGAGCGCTTCCTATCAGCCAAGTTGGGTGGGCAGCCACCTCCATGAACCCTGACGCCATAGAGTGCTTTAACTCCTCTGCGGCTTTGCGTAGGCCTAAGAGAGTCGCGTGTGAATTCCTTCTGAGGGAGAGCATGTGCGCTGGGAGTCCCCGTTTTGTTTTCCGAGCCACACAACACAGGACAGACTGCTGGGGTCAGCTCTTGCTACGCAGAGCGAAGGGCAGTGAACTGCTTCTCGCTTGCAGAGCTTGATGTCTACAGCTGTAAGGCAGCCCCGGGACAAAGTTTTGGCCAGTATTACATTCAGCGTGGCTCTCCCTCTGTGGAGGCCCTCCGAACGGCACTGAGAGAATCCCTGAGCCTAAAGTGCATCCTGGCAACCCTTAACCTGTCATCTCACTATTGTGACGCAAGGTACACTGCAGGTGCAGCCTGACAGAAAGTACAGAAAAGCCGGTACGACTCTGAGGCATTTGGACGAGGCAAGGTCCCCTCGGCCTGACTAAGTCATTAAGCGGGTGCTGCTCCTCGTGGCACGCAGAACACCCCCCCGTCCAACGAAGTGGGATCCTAGAAAGGCCCAGTGTTGCTGAAAGTCTCCAGGTGTCAGTCAGCGAGTGCTGGCAAATGCGTCGTGGGCTCAAGTTGGCACTGGGAGAATGTGGGAGAAGCCCGACTTTCCCCCTTTGGAAAGCCACTTCGTTGCAGCTTCCAAGCCGCCTGCTACTATTCACTCCACAGATTCCTCTGAGGAGCGGTGACTTTTTCCAAAAGAAACCAGGTGCTTGCGATTCCTTCCGGGGAGCTCACCCCCAGGAGCATACTGTAGCTAAGGCGCCCACTAAATGTGACCTCTAGTCTCGAGGTAAGGTGCACATTTTCCCATTCCCAGAGATAGGGGCGCCCCGGTTTCCAGGAGGTCTTAGTCAGTGGACGGCTTTAGCTTTAGTATGCCTCACAGCGCTCAAGACTCTCACGTGGGCACTTCTTTCCAAGGAAGTACACTGCGTACCCAAAGCCTTCTGAGCACAAGCAAGGGATACACAGCTCTGGGCACATCCCTCCCTATGCAGTTGGAAGGGCCGGGAACTAAGGTGTTCTCTGAGGCGAGCGTCCCACAGCTTTGAAACAGCCCCAGGAACGCGGTTCTTGGCAGGGTTTCGTTCCCTGCGGGTCTGCCACGTTGAGGAAAACTAAGCGGCCCTGAAAGAAACCACCGGGGCTCCAATTCGGTTTGGGGACTCCTGCTCGACGTCTCTCTAGGTGATGCGGAAACTGGACTTTAGGTCCAGCCCGAAGTAATGCAGAGAGTAACCCCGAGCATTGCTAGGCATTGGGAACATCCGAAGTCACCCAGGTAGGCCTGCTGAGGGCAGTTCGGGGTTTGTGCCGTTCACCACATGCAGCACACACTGCATCCAAAAGTTTCATCGCAGAAGGCCGAACTGTGTTCCACGGGTCTCCCTTGGATTGTCAGAGAAGATGGGTGTATGTGCTGGGTGATCCAGTTGGTAATTGAGAAGCCTGGCAGAGGGCAGTCTTTTCCCCATTTGAAAGGTCGATAGTGGCGGCCTCAAGGCTGACTGAAAGACACTGCCCTTACCCGTCTTCTAGTCACCTCCAGGAGTGCCTCAGTGAAGACAGTGAGTTTTCTCCTACGAATCCAGGTGGTCTCCAGTGCCTTGCTGGGAGCTCATCCCACGCTTGCCCTAGCTAAAGTGTGAAGTCAAAGTGACCCCTAGCCTCAAGGGAAGCGCGAGCGCTTCCTATCAGCCAAGTTGGGTGGGCAGCCACCTCCATGAACCCTGACGCCATAGAGTGCTTTAACTCCTCTGCGGCTTTGCGTAGGCCTAAGAGAGTCGCGTGTGAATTCCTTCTGAGGGAGAGCATGTGCGCTGGGAGTCCCCGTTTTGTTTTCCGAGCCACACAACACAGGACAGACTGCTGGGGTCAGCTCTTGCTACGCAGAGCGAAGGGCAGTGAACTGCTTCTCGCTTGCAGAGCTTGATGTCTACAGCTGTAAGGCAGCCCCGGGACAAAGTTTTGGCCAGTATTACATTCAGCGTGGCTCTCCCTCTGTGGAGGCCCTCCGAACGGCACTGAGAGAATCCCTGAGCCTAAAGTGCATCCTGGCAACCCTTAACCTGTCATCTCACTATTGTGACGCAAGGTACACTGCAGGTGCAGCCTGACAGAAAGTACAGAAAAGCCGGTACGACTCTGAGGCATTTGGACGAGGCAAGGTCCCCTCGGCCTGACTAAGTCATTAAGCGGGTGCTGCTCCTCGTGGCACGCAGAACACCCCCCCGTCCAACGAAGTGGGATCCTAGAAAGGCCCAGTGTTGCTGAAAGTCTCCAGGTGTCAGTCAGCGAGTGCTGGCAAATGCGTCGTGGGCTCAAGTTGGCACTGGGAGAATGTGGGAGAAGCCCGACTTTCCCCCTTTGGAAAGCCACTTCGTTGCAGCTTCCAAGCCGCCTGCTACTATTCACTCCACAGATTCCTCTGAGGAGCGGTGACTTTTTCCAAAAGAAACCAGGTGCTTGCGATTCCTTCCGGGGAGCTCACCCCCAGGAGCATACTGTAGCTAAGGCGCCCACTAAATGTGACCTCTAGTCTCGAGGTAAGGTGCACATTTTCCCATTCCCAGAGATAGGGGCGCCCCGGTTTCCAGGAGGTCTTAGTCAGTGGACGGCTTTAGCTTTAGTATGCCTCACAGCGCTCAAGACTCTCACGTGGGCACTTCTTTCCAAGGAAGTACACTGCGTACCCAAAGCCTTCTGAGCACAAGCAAGGGATACACAGCTCTGGGCACATCCCTCCCTATGCAGTTGGAAGGGCCGGGAACTAAGGTGTTCTCTGAGGCGAGCGTCCCACAGCTTTGAAACAGCCCCAGGAACGCGGTTCTTGGCAGGGTTTCGTTCCCTGCGGGTCTGCCACGTTGAGGAAAACTAAGCGGCCCTGAAAGAAACCACCGGGGCTCCAATTCGGTTTGGGGACTCCTGCTCGACGTCTCTCTAGGTGATGCGGAAACTGGACTTTAGGTCCAGCCCGAAGTAATGCAGAGAGTAACCCCGAGCATTGCTAGGCATTGGGAACATCCGAAGTCACCCAGGTAGGCCTGCTGAGGGCAGTTCGGGGTTTGTGCCGTTCACCACATGCAGCACACACTGCATCCAAAAGTTTCATCGCAGAAGGCCGAACTGTGTTCCACGGGTCTCCCTTGGATTGTCAGAGAAGATGGGTGTATGTGCTGGGTGATCCAGTTGGTAATTGAGAAGCCTGGCAGAGGGCAGTCTTTTCCCCATTTGAAAGGTCGATAGTGGCGGCCTCAAGGCTGACTGAAAGACACTGCCCTTACCCGTCTTCTAGTCACCTCCAGGAGTGCCTCAGTGAAGACAGTGAGTTTTCTCCTACGAATCCAGGTGGTCTCCAGTGCCTTGCTGGGAGCTCATCCCACGCTTGCCCTAGCTAAAGTGTGAAGTCAAAGTGACCCCTAGCCTCAAGGGAAGCGCGAGCGCTTCCTATCAGCCAAGTTGGGTGGGCAGCCACCTCCATGAACCCTGACGCCATAGAGTGCTTTAACTCCTCTGCGGCTTTGCGTAGGCCTAAGAGAGTCGCGTGTGAATTCCTTCTGAGGGAGAGCATGTGCGCTGGGAGTCCCCGTTTTGTTTTCCGAGCCACACAACACAGGACAGACTGCTGGGGTCAGCTCTTGCTACGCAGAGCGAAGGGCAGTGAACTGCTTCTCGCTTGCAGAGCTTGATGTCTACAGCTGTAAGGCAGCCCCGGGACAAAGTTTTGGCCAGTATTACATTCAGCGTGGCTCTCCCTCTGTGGAGGCCCTCCGAACGGCACTGAGAGAATCCCTGAGCCTAAAGTGCATCCTGGCAACCCTTAACCTGTCATCTCACTATTGTGACGCAAGGTACACTGCAGGTGCAGCCTGACAGAAAGTACAGAAAAGCCGGTACGACTCTGAGGCATTTGGACGAGGCAAGGTCCCCTCGGCCTGACTAAGTCATTAAGCGGGTGCTGCTCCTCGTGGCACGCAGAACACCCCCCCGTCCAACGAAGTGGGATCCTAGAAAGGCCCAGTGTTGCTGAAAGTCTCCAGGTGTCAGTCAGCGAGTGCTGGCAAATGCGTCGTGGGCTCAAGTTGGCACTGGGAGAATGTGGGAGAAGCCCGACTTTCCCCCTTTGGAAAGCCACTTCGTTGCAGCTTCCAAGCCGCCTGCTACTATTCACTCCACAGATTCCTCTGAGGAGCGGTGACTTTTTCCAAAAGAAACCAGGTGCTTGCGATTCCTTCCGGGGAGCTCACCCCCAGGAGCATACTGTAGCTAAGGCGCCCACTAAATGTGACCTCTAGTCTCGAGGTAAGGTGCACATTTTCCCATTCCCAGAGATAGGGGCGCCCCGGTTTCCAGGAGGTCTTAGTCAGTGGACGGCTTTAGCTTTAGTATGCCTCACAGCGCTCAAGACTCTCACGTGGGCACTTCTTTCCAAGGAAGTACACTGCGTACCCAAAGCCTTCTGAGCACAAGCAAGGGATACACAGCTCTGGGCACATCCCTCCCTATGCAGTTGGAAGGGCCGGGAACTAAGGTGTTCTCTGAGGCGAGCGTCCCACAGCTTTGAAACAGCCCCAGGAACGCGGTTCTTGGCAGGGTTTCGTTCCCTGCGGGTCTGCCACGTTGAGGAAAACTAAGCGGCCCTGAAAGAAACCACCGGGGCTCCAATTCGGTTTGGGGACTCCTGCTCGACGTCTCTCTAGGTGATGCGGAAACTGGACTTTAGGTCCAGCCCGAAGTAATGCAGAGAGTAACCCCGAGCATTGCTAGGCATTGGGAACATCCGAAGTCACCCAGGTAGGCCTGCTGAGGGCAGTTCGGGGTTTGTGCCGTTCACCACATGCAGCACACACTGCATCCAAAAGTTTCATCGCAGAAGGCCGAACTGTGTTCCACGGGTCTCCCTTGGATTGTCAGAGAAGATGGGTGTATGTGCTGGGTGATCCAGTTGGTAATTGAGAAGCCTGGCAGAGGGCAGTCTTTTCCCCATTTGAAAGGTCGATAGTGGCGGCCTCAAGGCTGACTGAAAGACACTGCCCTTACCCGTCTTCTAGTCACCTCCAGGAGTGCCTCAGTGAAGACAGTGAGTTTTCTCCTACGAATCCAGGTGGTCTCCAGTGCCTTGCTGGGAGCTCATCCCACGCTTGCCCTAGCTAAAGTGTGAAGTCAAAGTGACCCCTAGCCTCAAGGGAAGCGCGAGCGCTTCCTATCAGCCAAGTTGGGTGGGCAGCCACCTCCATGAACCCTGACGCCATAGAGTGCTTTAACTCCTCTGCGGCTTTGCGTAGGCCTAAGAGAGTCGCGTGTGAATTCCTTCTGAGGGAGAGCATGTGCGCTGGGAGTCCCCGTTTTGTTTTCCGAGCCACACAACACAGGACAGACTGCTGGGGTCAGCTCTTGCTACGCAGAGCGAAGGGCAGTGAACTGCTTCTCGCTTGCAGAGCTTGATGTCTACAGCTGTAAGGCAGCCCCGGGACAAAGTTTTGGCCAGTATTACATTCAGCGTGGCTCTCCCTCTGTGGAGGCCCTCCGAACGGCACTGAGAGAATCCCTGAGCCTAAAGTGCATCCTGGCAACCCTTAACCTGTCATCTCACTATTGTGACGCAAGGTACACTGCAGGTGCAGCCTGACAGAAAGTACAGAAAAGCCGGTACGACTCTGAGGCATTTGGACGAGGCAAGGTCCCCTCGGCCTGACTAAGTCATTAAGCGGGTGCTGCTCCTCGTGGCACGCAGAACACCCCCCCGTCCAACGAAGTGGGATCCTAGAAAGGCCCAGTGTTGCTGAAAGTCTCCAGGTGTCAGTCAGCGAGTGCTGGCAAATGCGTCGTGGGCTCAAGTTGGCACTGGGAGAATGTGGGAGAAGCCCGACTTTCCCCCTTTGGAAAGCCACTTCGTTGCAGCTTCCAAGCCGCCTGCTACTATTCACTCCACAGATTCCTCTGAGGAGCGGTGACTTTTTCCAAAAGAAACCAGGTGCTTGCGATTCCTTCCGGGGAGCTCACCCCCAGGAGCATACTGTAGCTAAGGCGCCCACTAAATGTGACCTCTAGTCTCGAGGTAAGGTGCACATTTTCCCATTCCCAGAGATAGGGGCGCCCCGGTTTCCAGGAGGTCTTAGTCAGTGGACGGCTTTAGCTTTAGTATGCCTCACAGCGCTCAAGACTCTCACGTGGGCACTTCTTTCCAAGGAAGTACACTGCGTACCCAAAGCCTTCTGAGCACAAGCAAGGGATACACAGCTCTGGGCACATCCCTCCCTATGCAGTTGGAAGGGCCGGGAACTAAGGTGTTCTCTGAGGCGAGCGTCCCACAGCTTTGAAACAGCCCCAGGAACGCGGTTCTTGGCAGGGTTTCGTTCCCTGCGGGTCTGCCACGTTGAGGAAAACTAAGCGGCCCTGAAAGAAACCACCGGGGCTCCAATTCGGTTTGGGGACTCCTGCTCGACGTCTCTCTAGGTGATGCGGAAACTGGACTTTAGGTCCAGCCCGAAGTAATGCAGAGAGTAACCCCGAGCATTGCTAGGCATTGGGAACATCCGAAGTCACCCAGGTAGGCCTGCTGAGGGCAGTTCGGGGTTTGTGCCGTTCACCACATGCAGCACACACTGCATCCAAAAGTTTCATCGCAGAAGGCCGAACTGTGTTCCACGGGTCTCCCTTGGATTGTCAGAGAAGATGGGTGTATGTGCTGGGTGATCCAGTTGGTAATTGAGAAGCCTGGCAGAGGGCAGTCTTTTCCCCATTTGAAAGGTCGATAGTGGCGGCCTCAAGGCTGACTGAAAGACACTGCCCTTACCCGTCTTCTAGTCACCTCCAGGAGTGCCTCAGTGAAGACAGTGAGTTTTCTCCTACGAATCCAGGTGGTCTCCAGTGCCTTGCTGGGAGCTCATCCCACGCTTGCCCTAGCTAAAGTGTGAAGTCAAAGTGACCCCTAGCCTCAAGGGAAGCGCGAGCGCTTCCTATCAGCCAAGTTGGGTGGGCAGCCACCTCCATGAACCCTGACGCCATAGAGTGCTTTAACTCCTCTGCGGCTTTGCGTAGGCCTAAGAGAGTCGCGTGTGAATTCCTTCTGAGGGAGAGCATGTGCGCTGGGAGTCCCCGTTTTGTTTTCCGAGCCACACAACACAGGACAGACTGCTGGGGTCAGCTCTTGCTACGCAGAGCGAAGGGCAGTGAACTGCTTCTCGCTTGCAGAGCTTGATGTCTACAGCTGTAAGGCAGCCCCGGGACAAAGTTTTGGCCAGTATTACATTCAGCGTGGCTCTCCCTCTGTGGAGGCCCTCCGAACGGCACTGAGAGAATCCCTGAGCCTAAAGTGCATCCTGGCAACCCTTAACCTGTCATCTCACTATTGTGACGCAAGGTACACTGCAGGTGCAGCCTGACAGAAAGTACAGAAAAGCCGGTACGACTCTGAGGCATTTGGACGAGGCAAGGTCCCCTCGGCCTGACTAAGTCATTAAGCGGGTGCTGCTCCTCGTGGCACGCAGAACACCCCCCCGTCCAACGAAGTGGGATCCTAGAAAGGCCCAGTGTTGCTGAAAGTCTCCAGGTGTCAGTCAGCGAGTGCTGGCAAATGCGTCGTGGGCTCAAGTTGGCACTGGGAGAATGTGGGAGAAGCCCGACTTTCCCCCTTTGGAAAGCCACTTCGTTGCAGCTTCCAAGCCGCCTGCTACTATTCACTCCACAGATTCCTCTGAGGAGCGGTGACTTTTTCCAAAAGAAACCAGGTGCTTGCGATTCCTTCCGGGGAGCTCACCCCCAGGAGCATACTGTAGCTAAGGCGCCCACTAAATGTGACCTCTAGTCTCGAGGTAAGGTGCACATTTTCCCATTCCCAGAGATAGGGGCGCCCCGGTTTCCAGGAGGTCTTAGTCAGTGGACGGCTTTAGCTTTAGTATGCCTCACAGCGCTCAAGACTCTCACGTGGGCACTTCTTTCCAAGGAAGTACACTGCGTACCCAAAGCCTTCTGAGCACAAGCAAGGGATACACAGCTCTGGGCACATCCCTCCCTATGCAGTTGGAAGGGCCGGGAACTAAGGTGTTCTCTGAGGCGAGCGTCCCACAGCTTTGAAACAGCCCCAGGAACGCGGTTCTTGGCAGGGTTTCGTTCCCTGCGGGTCTGCCACGTTGAGGAAAACTAAGCGGCCCTGAAAGAAACCACCGGGGCTCCAATTCGGTTTGGGGACTCCTGCTCGACGTCTCTCTAGGTGATGCGGAAACTGGACTTTAGGTCCAGCCCGAAGTAATGCAGAGAGTAACCCCGAGCATTGCTAGGCATTGGGAACATCCGAAGAAGTCACCCAGGTAGGCCTGCTGAGGGCAGTTCGGGGTTTGTGCCGTTCACCACATGCAGCACACACTGCATCCAAAAGTTTCATCGCAGAAGGCCGAACTGTGTTCCACGGGTCTCCCTTGGATTGTCAGAGAAGATGGGTGTATGTGCTGGGTGATCCAGTTGGTAATTGAGAAGCCTGGCAGAGGGCAGTCTTTTCCCCATTTGAAAGGTCGATAGTGGCGGCCTCAAGGCTGACTGAAAGACACTGCCCTTACCCGTCTTCTAGTCACCTCCAGGAGTGCCTCAGTGAAGACAGTGAGTTTTCTCCTACGAATCCAGGTGGTCTCCAGTGCCTTGCTGGGAGCTCATCCCACGCTTGCCCTAGCTAAAGTGTGAAGTCAAAGTGACCCCTAGCCTCAAGGGAAGCGCGAGCGCTTCCTATCAGCCAAGTTGGGTGGGCAGCCACCTCCATGAACCCTGACGCCATAGAGTGCTTTAACTCCTCTGCGGCTTTGCGTAGGCCTAAGAGAGTTGCGTGTGAATTCCTTCTGAGGGAGAGAGCATGTGCGCTGGGAGTCCCCGTTTTGTTTTCCGAGCCACACAACACAGGACAGACTGCTGGGGTCAGCTCTTGCTACGCAGAGCGAAGGGCAGTGAACTGCTTCTCGCTTGCAGAGCTTGATGTCTACAGCTGTAAGGCAGCCCCGGGACAAAGTTTTGGCCAGTATTACATTCAGCGTGGCTCTCCCTCTGTGGAGGCCCTCCGAACGGCACTGAGAGAATCCCTGAGCCTAAAGTGCATCCTGGCAACCCTTAACCTGTCATCTCACTATTGTGACGCAAGGTACACTGCAGGTGCAGCCTGACAGAAAGTACAGAAAAGCCGGTACGACTCTGAGGCATTTGGACGAGGCAAGGTCCCCTCGGCCTGACTAAGTCATTAAGCGGGTGCTGCTCCTCGTGGCACGCAGAACACCCCCCGTCCAACGAAGTGGGATCCTAGAAAGGCCCAGTGTTGCTGAAAGTCTCCAGGTGTCAGTCAGCGAGTGCTGGCAAATGCGTCGTGGGCTCAAGTTGGCACTGGGAGAATGTGGGAGAAGCCCGACTTTCCCCCTTTGGAAAGCCACTTCGTTGCAGCTTCCAAGCCGCCTGCTACTATTCACTCCACAGATTCCTCTGAGGAGCGGTGACTTTTTCCAAAAGAAACCAGGTGCTTGCGATTCCTTCCGGGGAGCTCACCCCCAGGAGCATACTGTAGCTAAGGCGCCCACTAAATGTGACCTCTAGTCTCGAGGTAAGGTGCACATTTTCCCATTCCCAGAGATAGGGGCGCCCCGGTTTCCAGGAGGTCTTAGTCAGTGGACGGCTTTAGCTTTAGTATGCCTCACAGCGCTCAAGACTCTCACGTGGGCACTTCTTTCCAAGGAAGTACACTGCGTACCCAAAGCCTTCTGAGCACAAGCAAGGGATACACAGCTCTGGGCACATCCCTCCCTATGCAGTTGGAAGGGCCGGGAACTAAGGTGTTCTCTGAGGCGAGCGTCCCACAGCTTTGAAACAGCCCCAGGAACGCGGTTCTTGGCAGGGTTTCGTTCCCTGCGGGTCTGCCACGTTGAGGAAAACTAAGCGGCCCTGAAAGAAACCACCGGGGCTCCAATTCGGTTTGGGGACTCCTGCTCGACGTCTCTCTAGGTGATGCGGAAACTGGACTTTAGGTCCAGCCCGAAGTAATGCAGAGAGTAACCCCGAGCATTGCTAGGCATTGGGAACATCCGAAGTCACCCAGGTAGGCCTGCTGAGGGCAGTTCGGGGTTTGTGCCGTTCACCACATGCAGCACACACTGCATCCAAAAGTTTCATCGCAGAAGGCCGAACTGTGTTCCACGGGTCTCCCTTGGATTGTCAGAGAAGATGGGTGTATGTGCTGGGTGATCCAGTTGGTAATTGAGAAGCCTGGCAGAGGGCAGTCTTTTCCCCATTTGAAAGGTCGATAGTGGCGGCCTCAAGGCTGACTGAAAGACACTGCCCTTACCCGTCTTCTAGTCACCTCCAGGAGTGCCTCAGTGAAGACAGTGAGTTTTCTCCTACGAATCCAGGTGGTCTCCAGTGCCTTGCTGGGAGCTCATCCCACGCTTGCCCTAGCTAAAGTGTGAAGTCAAAGTGACCCCTAGCCTCAAGGGAAGCGCGAGCGCTTCCTATCAGCCAAGTTGGGTGGGCAGCCACCTCCATGAACCCTGACGCCATAGAGTGCTTTAACTCCTCTGCGGCTTTGCGTAGGCCTAAGAGAGTCGCGTGTGAATTCCTTCTGAGGGAGAGAGCATGTGCGCTGGGAGTCCCCGTTTTGTTTTCCGAGCCACACAACACAGGACAGACTGCTGGGGTCAGCTCTTGCTACGCAGAGCGAAGGGCAGTGAACTGCTTCTCGCTTGCAGAGCTTGATGTCTACAGCTGTAAGGCAGCCCCGGGACAAAGTTTTGGCCAGTATTACATTCAGCGTGGCTCTCCCTCTGTGGAGGCCCTCCGAACGGCACTGAGAGAATCCCTGAGCCTAAAGTGCATCCTGGCAACCCTTAACCTGTCATCTCACTATTGTGACGCAAGGTACACTGCAGGTGCAGCCTGACAGAAAGTACAGAAAAGCCGGTACGACTCTGAGGCATTTGGACGAGGCAAGGTCCCCTCGGCCTGACTAAGTCATTAAGCGGGTGCTGCTCCTCGTGGCACGCAGAACACCCCCCGTCCAACGAAGTGGGATCCTAGAAAGGCCCAGTGTTGCTGAAAGTCTCCAGGTGTCAGTCAGCGAGTGCTGGCAAATGCGTCGTGGGCTCAAGTTGGCACTGGGAGAATGTGGGAGAAGCCCGACTTTCCCCCTTTGGAAAGCCACTTCGTTGCAGCTTCCAAGCCGCCTGCTACTATTCACTCCACAGATTCCTCTGAGGAGCGGTGACTTTTTCCAAAAGAAACCAGGTGCTTGCGATTCCTTCCGGGGAGCTCACCCCCAGGAGCATACTGTAGCTAAGGCGCCCACTAAATGTGACCTCTAGTCTCGAGGTAAGGTGCACATTTTCCCATTCCCAGAGATAGGGGCGCCCCGGTTTCCAGGAGGTCTTAGTCAGTGGACGGCTTTAGCTTTAGTATGCCTCACAGCGCTCAAGACTCTCACGTGGGCACTTCTTTCCAAGGAAGTACACTGCGTACCCAAAGCCTTCTGAGCACAAGCAAGGGATACACAGCTCTGGGCACATCCCTCCCTATGCAGTTGGAAGGGCCGGGAACTAAGGTGTTCTCTGAGGCGAGCGTCCCACAGCTTTGAAACAGCCCCAGGAACGCGGTTCTTGGCAGGGTTTCGTTCCCTGCGGGTCTGCCACGTTGAGGAAAACTAAGCGGCCCTGAAAGAAACCACCGGGGCTCCAATTCGGTTTGGGGACTCCTGCTCGACGTCTCTCTAGGTGATGCGGAAACTGGACTTTATGTCCAGCCCGAAGTAATGCAGAGAGTAACCCCGAGCATTGCTAGGCATTGGGAACATCCGAAGTCACCCAGGTAGGCCTGCTGAGGGCAGTTCGGGGTTTGTGCCGTTCACCACATGCAGCACACACTGCATCCAAAAGTTTCATCGCAGAAGGCCGAACTGTGTTCCACGGGTCTCCCTTGGATTGTCAGAGAAGATGGGTGTATGTGCTGGGTGATCCAGTTGGTAATTGAGAAGCCTGGCAGAGGGCAGTCTTTTCCCCATTTGAAAGGTCGATAGTGGCGGCCTCAAGGCTGACTGAAAGACACTGCCCTTACCCGTCTTCTAGTCACCTCCAGGAGTGCCTCAGTGAAGACAGTGAGTTTTCTCCTACGAATCCAGGTGGTCTCCAGTGCCTTGCTGGGAGCTCATCCCACGCTTGCCCTAGCTAAAGTGTGAAGTCAAAGTGACCCCTAGCCTCAAGGGAAGCGCGAGCGCTTCCTATCAGCCAAGTTGGGTGGGCAGCCACCTCCATGAACCCTGACGCCATAGAGTGCTTTAACTCCTCTGCGGCTTTGCGTAGGCCTAAGAGAGTCGCGTGTGAATTCCTTCTGAGGGAGAGAGCATGTGCGCTGGGAGTCCCCGTTTTGTTTTCCGAGCCACACAACACAGGACAGACTGCTGGGGTCAGCTCTTGCTACGCAGAGCGAAGGGCAGTGAACTGCTTCTCGCTTGCAGAGCTTGATGTCTACAGCTGTAAGGCAGCCCCGGGACAAAGTTTTGGCCAGTATTACATTCAGCGTGGCTCTCCCTCTGTGGAGGCCCTCCGAACGGCACTGAGAGAATCCCTGAGCCTAAAGTGCATCCTGGCAACCCTTAACCTGTCATCTCACTATTGTGACGCAAGGTACACTGCAGGTGCAGCCTGACAGAAAGTACAGAAAAGCCGGTACGACTCTGAGGCATTTGGACGAGGCAAGGTCCCCTCGGCCTGACTAAGTCATTAAGCGGGTGCTGCTCCTCGTGGCACGCAGAACACCCCCCGTCCAACGAAGTGGGATCCTAGAAAGGCCCAGTGTTGCTGAAAGTCTCCAGGTGTCAGTCAGCGAGTGCTGGCAAATGCGTCGTGGGCTCAAGTTGGCACTGGGAGAATGTGGGAGAAGCCCGACTTTCCCCCTTTGGAAAGCCACTTCGTTGCAGCTTCCAAGCCGCCTGCTACTATTCACTCCACAGATTCCTCTGAGGAGCGGTGACTTTTTCCAAAAGAAACCAGGTGCTTGCGATTCCTTCCGGGGAGCTCACCCCCAGGAGCATACTGTAGCTAAGGCGCCCACTAAATGTGACCTCTAGTCTCGAGGTAAGGTGCACATTTTCCCATTCCCAGAGATAGGGGCGCCCCGGTTTCCAGGAGGTCTTAGTCAGTGGACGGCTTTAGCTTTAGTATGCCTCACAGCGCTCAAGACTCTCACGTGGGCACTTCTTTCCAAGGAAGTACACTGCGTACCCAAAGCCTTCTGAGCACAAGCAAGGGATACACAGCTCTGGGCACATCCCTCCCTATGCAGTTGGAAGGGCCGGGAACTAAGGTGTTCTCTGAGGCGAGCGTCCCACAGCTTTGAAACAGCCCCAGGAACGCGGTTCTTGGCAGGGTTTCGTTCCCTGCGGGTCTGCCACGTTGAGGAAAACTAAGCGGCCCTGAAAGAAACCACCGGGGCTCCAATTCGGTTTGGGGACTCCTGCTCGACGTCTCTCTAGGTGATGCGGAAACTGGACTTTAGGTCCAGCCCGAAGTAATGCAGAGAGTAACCCCGAGCATTGCTAGGCATTGGGAACATCCGAAGTCACCCAGGTAGGCCTGCTGAGGGCAGTTCGGGGTTTGTGCCGTTCACCACATGCAGCACACACTGCATCCAAAAGTTTCATCGCAGAAGGCCGAACTGTGTTCCACGGGTCTCCCTTGGATTGTCAGAGAAGATGGGTGTATGTGCTGGGTGATCCAGTTGGTAATTGAGAAGCCTGGCAGAGGGCAGTCTTTTCCCCATTTGAAAGGTCGATAGTGGCGGCCTCAAGGCTGACTGAAAGACACTGCCCTTACCCGTCTTCTAGTCACCTCCAGGAGTGCCTCAGTGAAGACAGTGAGTTTTCTCCTACGAATCCAGGTGGTCTCCAGTGCCTTGCTGGGAGCTCATCCCACGCTTGCCCTAGCTAAAGTGTGAAGTCAAAGTGACCCCTAGCCTCAAGGGAAGCGCGAGCGCTTCCTATCAGCCAAGTTGGGTGGGCAGCCACCTCCATGAACCCTGACGCCATAGAGTGCTTTAACTCCTCTGCGGCTTTGCGTAGGCCTAAGAGAGTCGCGTGTGAATTCCTTCTGAGGGAGAGAGCATGTGCGCTGGGAGTCCCCGTTTTGTTTTCCGAGCCACACAACACAGGACAGACTGCTGGGGTCAGCTCTTGCTACGCAGAGCGAAGGGCAGTGAACTGCTTCTCGCTTGCAGAGCTTGATGTCTACAGCTGTAAGGCAGCCCCGGGACAAAGTTTTGGCCAGTATTACATTCAGCGTGGCTCTCCCTCTGTGGAGGCCCTCCGAACGGCACTGAGAGAATCCCTGAGCCTAAAGTGCATCCTGGCAACCCTTAACCTGTCATCTCACTATTGTGACGCAAGGTACACTGCAGGTGCAGCCTGACAGAAAGTACAGAAAAGCCGGTACGACTCTGAGGCATTTGGACGAGGCAAGGTCCCCTCGGCCTGACTAAGTCATTAAGCGGGTGCTGCTCCTCGTGGCACGCAGAACACCCCCCGTCCAACGAAGTGGGATCCTAGAAAGGCCCAGTGTTGCTGAAAGTCTCCAGGTGTCAGTCAGCGAGTGCTGGCAAATGCGTCGTGGGCTCAAGTTGGCACTGGGAGAATGTGGGAGAAGCCCGACTTTCCCCCTTTGGAAAGCCACTTCGTTGCAGCTTCCAAGCCGCCTGCTACTATTCACTCCACAGATTCCTCTGAGGAGCGGTGACTTTTTCCAAAAGAAACCAGGTGCTTGCGATTCCTTCCGGGGAGCTCACCCCCAGGAGCATACTGTAGCTAAGGCGCCCACTAAATGTGACCTCTAGTCTCGAGGTAAGGTGCACATTTTCCCATTCCCAGAGATAGGGGCGCCCCGGTTTCCAGGAGGTCTTAGTCAGTGGACGGCTTTAGCTTTAGTATGCCTCACAGCGCTCAAGACTCTCACGTGGGCACTTCTTTCCAAGGAAGTACACTGCGTACCCAAAGCCTTCTGAGCACAAGCAAGGGATACACAGCTCTGGGCACATCCCTCCCTATGCAGTTGGAAGGGCCGGGAACTAAGGTGTTCTCTGAGGCGAGCGTCCCACAGCTTTGAAACAGCCCCAGGAACGCGGTTCTTGGCAGGGTTTCGTTCCCTGCGGGTCTGCCACGTTGAGGAAAACTAAGCGGCCCTGAAAGAAACCACCGGGGCTCCAATTCGGTTTGGGGACTCCTGCTCGACGTCTCTCTAGGTGATGCGGAAACTGGACTTTAGGTCCAGCCCGAAGTAATGCAGAGAGTAACCCCGAGCATTGCTAGGCATTGGGAACATCCGAAGTCACCCAGGTAGGCCTGCTGAGGGCAGTTCGGGGTTTGTGCCGTTCACCACATGCAGCACACACTGCATCCAAAAGTTTCATCGCAGAAGGCCGAACTGTGTTCCACGGGTCTCCCTTGGATTGTCAGAGAAGATGGGTGTATGTGCTGGGTGATCCAGTTGGTAATTGAGAAGCCTGGCAGAGGGCAGTCTTTTCCCCATTTGAAAGGTCGATAGTGGCGGCCTCAAGGCTGACTGAAAGACACTGCCCTTACCCGTCTTCTAGTCACCTCCAGGAGTGCCTCAGTGAAGACAGTGAGTTTTCTCCTACGAATCCAGGTGGTCTCCAGTGCCTTGCTGGGAGCTCATCCCACGCTTGCCCTAGCTAAAGTGTGAAGTCAAAGTGACCCCTAGCCTCAAGGGAAGCGCGAGCGCTTCCTATCAGCCAAGTTGGGTGGGCAGCCACCTCCATGAACCCTGACGCCATAGAGTGCTTTAACTCCTCTGCGGCTTTGCGTAGGCCTAAGAGAGTCGCGTGTGAATTCCTTCTGAGGGAGAGAGCATGTGCGCTGGGAGTCCCCGTTTTGTTTTCCGAGCCACACAACACAGGACAGACTGCTGGGGTCAGCTCTTGCTACGCAGAGCGAAGGGCAGTGAACTGCTTCTCGCTTGCAGAGCTTGATGTCTACAGCTGTAAGGCAGCCCCGGGACAAAGTTTTGGCCAGTATTACATTCAGCGTGGCTCTCCCTCTGTGGAGGCCCTCCGAACGGCACTGAGAGAATCCCTGAGCCTAAAGTGCATCCTGGCAACCCTTAACCTGTCATCTCACTATTGTGACGCAAGGTACACTGCAGGTGCAGCCTGACAGAAAGTACAGAAAAGCCGGTACGACTCTGAGGCATTTGGACGAGGCAAGGTCCCCTCGGCCTGACTAAGTCATTAAGCGGGTGCTGCTCCTCGTGGCACGCAGAACACCCCCCGTCCAACGAAGTGGGATCCTAGAAAGGCCCAGTGTTGCTGAAAGTCTCCAGGTGTCAGTCAGCGAGTGCTGGCAAATGCGTCGTGGGCTCAAGTTGGCACTGGGAGAATGTGGGAGAAGCCCGACTTTCCCCCTTTGGAAAGCCACTTCGTTGCAGCTTCCAAGCCGCCTGCTACTATTCACTCCACAGATTCCTCTGAGGAGCGGTGACTTTTTCCAAAAGAAACCAGGTGCTTGCGATTCCTTCCGGGGAGCTCACCCCCAGGAGCATACTGTAGCTAAGGCGCCCACTAAATGTGACCTCTAGTCTCGAGGTAAGGTGCACATTTTCCCATTCCCAGAGATAGGGGCGCCCCGGTTTCCAGGAGGTCTTAGTCAGTGGACGGCTTTAGCTTTAGTATGCCTCACAGCGCTCAAGACTCTCACGTGGGCACTTCTTTCCAAGGAAGTACACTGCGTACCCAAAGCCTTCTGAGCACAAGCAAGGGATACACAGCTCTGGGCACATCCCTCCCTATGCAGTTGGAAGGGCCGGGAACTAAGGTGTTCTCTGAGGCGAGCGTCCCACAGCTTTGAAACAGCCCCAGGAACGCGGTTCTTGGCAGGGTTTCGTTCCCTGCGGGTCTGCCACGTTGAGGAAAACTAAGCGGCCCTGAAAGAAACCACCGGGGCTCCAATTCGGTTTGGGGACTCCTGCTCGACGTCTCTCTAGGTGATGCGGAAACTGGACTTTAGGTCCAGCCCGAAGTAATGCAGAGAGTAACCCCGAGCATTGCTAGGCATTGGGAACATCCGAAGTCACCCAGGTAGGCCTGCTGAGGGCAGTTCGGGGTTTGTGCCGTTCACCACATGCAGCACACACTGCATCCAAAAGTTTCATCGCAGAAGGCCGAACTGTGTTCCACGGGTCTCCCTTGGATTGTCAGAGAAGATGGGTGTATGTGCTGGGTGATCCAGTTGGTAATTGAGAAGCCTGGCAGAGGGCAGTCTTTTCCCCATTTGAAAGGTCGATAGTGGCGGCCTCAAGGCTGACTGAAAGACACTGCCCTTACCCGTCTTCTAGTCACCTCCAGGAGTGCCTCAGTGAAGACAGTGAGTTTTCTCCTACGAATCCAGGTGGTCTCCAGTGTCTTGCTGGGAGCTCATCCCACGCTTGCCCTAGCTAAAGTGTGAAGTCAAAGTGACCCCTAGCCTCAAGGGAAGCGCGAGCGCTTCCTATCAGCCAAGTTGGGTGGGCAGCCACCTCCATGAACCCTGACGCCATAGAGTGCTTTAACTCCTCTGCGGCTTTGCGTAGGCCTAAGAGAGTCGCGTGTGAATTCCTTCTGAGGGAGAGAGCATGTGCGCTGGGAGTCCCCGTTTTGTTTTCCGAGCCACACAACACAGGACAGACTGCTGGGGTCAGCTCTTGCTACGCAGAGCGAAGGGCAGTGAACTGCTTCTCGCTTGCAGAGCTTGATGTCTACAGCTGTAAGGCAGCCCCGGGACAAAGTTTTGGCCAGTATTACATTCAGCGTGGCTCTCCCTCTGTGGAGGCCCTCCGAACGGCACTGAGAGAATCCCTGAGCCTAAAGTGCATCCTGGCAACCCTTAACCTGTCATCTCACTATTGTGACGCAAGGTACACTGCAGGTGCAGCCTGACAGAAAGTACAGAAAAGCCGGTACGACTCTGAGGCATTTGGACGAGGCAAGGTCCCCTCGGCCTGACTAAGTCATTAAGCGGGTGCTGCTCCTCGTGGCACGCAGAACACCCCCCGTCCAACGAAGTGGGATCCTAGAAAGGCCCAGTGTTGCTGAAAGTCTCCAGGTGTCAGTCAGCGAGTGCTGGCAAATGCGTCGTGGGCTCAAGTTGGCACTGGGAGAATGTGGGAGAAGCCCGACTTTCCCCCTTTGGAAAGCCACTTCGTTGCAGCTTCCAAGCCGCCTGCTACTATTCACTCCACAGATTCCTCTGAGGAGCGGTGACTTTTTCCAAAAGAAACCAGGTGCTTGCGATTCCTTCCGGGGAGCTCACCCCCAGGAGCATACTGTAGCTAAGGCGCCCACTAAATGTGACCTCTAGTCTCGAGGTAAGGTGCACATTTTCCCATTCCCAGAGATAGGGGCGCCCCGGTTTCCAGGAGGTCTTAGTCAGTGGACGGCTTTAGCTTTAGTATGCCTCACAGCGCTCAAGACTCTCACGTGGGCACTTCTTTCCAAGGAAGTACACTGCGTACCCAAAGCCTTCTGAGCACAAGCAAGGGATACACAGCTCTGGGCACATCCCTCCCTATGCAGTTGGAAGGGCCGGGAACTAAGGTGTTCTCTGAGGCGAGCGTCCCACAGCTTTGAAACAGCCCCAGGAACGCGGTTCTTGGCAGGGTTTCGTTCCCTGCGGGTCTGCCACGTTGAGGAAAACTAAGCGGCCCTGAAAGAAACCACCGGGGCTCCAATTCGGTTTGGGGACTCCTGCTCGACGTCTCTCTAGGTGATGCGGAAACTGGACTTTAGGTCCAGCCCGAAGTAATGCAGAGAGTAACCCCGAGCATTGCTAGGCATTGGGAACATCCGAAGTCACCCAGGTAGGCCTGCTGAGGGCAGTTCGGGGTTTGTGCCGTTCACCACATGCAGCACACACTGCATCCAAAAGTTTCATCGCAGAAGGCCGAACTGTGTTCCACGGGTCTCCCTTGGATTGTCAGAGAAGATGGGTGTATGTGCTGGGTGATCCAGTTGGTAATTGAGAAGCCTGGCAGAGGGCAGTCTTTTCCCCATTTGAAAGGTCGATAGTGGCGGCCTCAAGGCTGACTGAAAGACACTGCCCTTACCCGTCTTCTAGTCACCTCCAGGAGTGCCTCAGTGAAGACAGTGAGTTTTCTCCTACGAATCCAGGTGGTCTCCAGTGCCTTGCTGGGAGCTCATCCCACGCTTGCCCTAGCTAAAGTGTGAAGTCAAAGTGACCCCTAGCCTCAAGGGAAGCGCGAGCGCTTCCTATCAGCCAAGTTGGGTGGGCAGCCACCTCCATGAACCCTGACGCCATAGAGTGCTTTAACTCCTCTGCGGCTTTGCGTAGGCCTAAGAGAGTCGCGTGTGAATTCCTTCTGAGGGAGAGAGCATGTGCGCTGGGAGTCCCCGTTTTGTTTTCCGAGCCACACAACACAGGACAGACTGCTGGGGTCAGCTCTTGCTACGCAGAGCGAAGGGCAGTGAACTGCTTCTCGCTTGCAGAGCTTGATGTCTACAGCTGTAAGGCAGCCCCGGGACAAAGTTTTGGCCAGTATTACATTCAGCGTGGCTCTCCCTCTGTGGAGGCCCTCCGAACGGCACTGAGAGAATCCCTGAGCCTAAAGTGCATCCTGGCAACCCTTAACCTGTCATCTCACTATTGTGACGCAAGGTACACTGCAGGTGCAGCCTGACAGAAAGTACAGAAAAGCCGGTACGACTCTGAGGCATTTGGACGAGGCAAGGTCCCCTCGGCCTGACTAAGTCATTAAGCGGGTGCTGCTCCTCGTGGCACGCAGAACACCCCCCGTCCAACGAAGTGGGATCCTAGAAAGGCCCAGTGTTGCTGAAAGTCTCCAGGTGTCAGTCAGCGAGTGCTGGCAAATGCGTCGTGGGCTCAAGTTGGCACTGGGAGAATGTGGGAGAAGCCCGACTTTCCCCCTTTGGAAAGCCACTTCGTTGCAGCTTCCAAGCCGCCTGCTACTATTCACTCCACAGATTCCTCTGAGGAGCGGTGACTTTTTCCAAAAGAAACCAGGTGCTTGCGATTCCTTCCGGGGAGCTCACCCCCAGGAGCATACTGTAGCTAAGGCGCCCACTAAATGTGACCTCTAGTCTCGAGGTAAGGTGCACATTTTCCCATTCCCAGAGATAGGGGCGCCCCGGTTTCCAGGAGGTCTTAGTCAGTGGACGGCTTTAGCTTTAGTATGCCTCACAGCGCTCAAGACTCTCACGTGGGCACTTCTTTCCAAGGAAGTACACTGCGTACCCAAAGCCTTCTGAGCACAAGCAAGGGATACACAGCTCTGGGCACATCCCTCCCTATGCAGTTGGAAGGGCCGGGAACTAAGGTGTTCTCTGAGGCGAGCGTCCCACAGCTTTGAAACAGCCCCAGGAACGCGGTTCTTGGCAGGGTTTCGTTCCCTGCGGGTCTGCCACGTTGAGGAAAACTAAGCGGCCCTGAAAGAAACCACCGGGGCTCCAATTCGGTTTGGGGACTCCTGCTCGACGTCTCTCTAGGTGATGCGGAAACTGGACTTTAGGTCCAGCCCGAAGTAATGCAGAGAGTAACCCCGAGCATTGCTAGGCATTGGGAACATCCGAAGTCACCCAGGTAGGCCTGCTGAGGGCAGTTCGGGGTTTGTGCCGTTCACCACATGCAGCACACACTGCATCCAAAAGTTTCATCGCAGAAGGCCGAACTGTGTTCCACGGGTCTCCCTTGGATTGTCAGAGAAGATGGGTGTATGTGCTGGGTGATCCAGTTGGTAATTGAGAAGCCTGGCAGAGGGCAGTCTTTTCCCCATTTGAAAGGTCGATAGTGGCGGCCTCAAGGCTGACTGAAAGACACTGCCCTTACCCGTCTTCTAGTCACCTCCAGGAGTGCCTCAGTGAAGACAGTGAGTTTTCTCCTACGAATCCAGGTGGTCTCCAGTGCCTTGCTGGGAGCTCATCCCACGCTTGCCCTAGCTAAAGTGTGAAGTCAAAGTGACCCCTAGCCTCAAGGGAAGCGCGAGCGCTTCCTATCAGCCAAGTTGGGTGGGCAGCCACCTCCATGAACCCTGACGCCATAGAGTGCTTTAACTCCTCTGCGGCTTTGCGTAGGCCTAAGAGAGTCGCGTGTGAATTCCTTCTGAGGGAGAGAGCATGTGCGCTGGGAGTCCCCGTTTTGTTTTCCGAGCCACACAACACAGGACAGACTGCTGGGGTCAGCTCTTGCTACGCAGAGCGAAGGGCAGTGAACTGCTTCTCGCTTGCAGAGCTTGATGTCTACAGCTGTAAGGCAGCCCCGGGACAAAGTTTTGGCCAGTATTACATTCAGCGTGGCTCTCCCTCTGTGGAGGCCCTCCGAACGGCACTGAGAGAATCCCTGAGCCTAAAGTGCATCCTGGCAACCCTTAACCTGTCATCTCACTATTGTGACGCAAGGTACACTGCAGGTGCAGCCTGACAGAAAGTACAGAAAAGCCGGTACGACTCTGAGGCATTTGGACGAGGCAAGGTCCCCTCGGCCTGACTAAGTCATTAAGCGGGTGCTGCTCCTCGTGGCACGCAGAACACCCCCCGTCCAACGAAGTGGGATCCTAGAAAGGCCCAGTGTTGCTGAAAGTCTCCAGGTGTCAGTCAGCGAGTGCTGGCAAATGCGTCGTGGGCTCAAGTTGGCACTGGGAGAATGTGGGAGAAGCCCGACTTTCCCCCTTTGGAAAGCCACTTCGTTGCAGCTTCCAAGCCGCCTGCTACTATTCACTCCACAGATTCCTCTGAGGAGCGGTGACTTTTTCCAAAAGAAACCAGGTGCTTGCGATTCCTTCCGGGGAGCTCACCCCCAGGAGCATACTGTAGCTAAGGCGCCCACTAAATGTGACCTCTAGTCTCGAGGTAAGGTGCACATTTTCCCATTCCCAGAGATAGGGGCGCCCCGGTTTCCAGGAGGTCTTAGTCAGTGGACGGCTTTAGCTTTAGTATGCCTCACAGCGCTCAAGACTCTCACGTGGGCACTTCTTTCCAAGGAAGTACACTGCGTACCCAAAGCCTTCTGAGCACAAGCAAGGGATACACAGCTCTGGGCACATCCCTCCCTATGCAGTTGGAAGGGCCGGGAACTAAGGTGTTCTCTGAGGCGAGCGTCCCACAGCTTTGAAACAGCCCCAGGAACGCGGTTCTTGGCAGGGTTTCGTTCCCTGCGGGTCTGCCACGTTGAGGAAAACTAAGCGGCCCTGAAAGAAACCACCGGGGCTCCAATTCGGTTTGGGGACTCCTGCTCGACGTCTCTCTAGGTGATGCGGAAACTGGACTTTAGGTCCAGCCCGAAGTAATGCAGAGAGTAACCCCGAGCATTGCTAGGCATTGGGAACATCCGAAGTCACCCAGGTAGGCCTGCTGAGGGCAGTTCGGGGTTTGTGCCGTTCACCACATGCAGCACACACTGCATCCAAAAGTTTCATCGCAGAAGGCCGAACTGTGTTCCACGGGTCTCCCTTGGATTGTCAGAGAAGATGGGTGTATGTGCTGGGTGATCCAGTTGGTAATTGAGAAGCCTGGCAGAGGGCAGTCTTTTCCCCATTTGAAAGGTCGATAGTGGCGGCCTCAAGGCTGACTGAAAGACACTGCCCTTACCCGTCTTCTAGTCACCTCCAGGAGTGCCTCAGTGAAGACAGTGAGTTTTCTCCTACGAATCCAGGTGGTCTCCAGTGCCTTGCTGGGAGCTCATCCCACGCTTGCCCTAGCTAAAGTGTGAAGTCAAAGTGACCCCTAGCCTCAAGGGAAGCGCGAGCGCTTCCTATCAGCCAAGTTGGGTGGGCAGCCACCTCCATGAACCCTGACGCCATAGAGTGCTTTAACTCCTCTGCGGCTTTGCGTAGGCCTAAGAGAGTCGCGTGTGAATTCCTTCTGAGGGAGAGAGCATGTGCGCTGGGAGTCCCCGTTTTGTTTTCCGAGCCACACAACACAGGACAGACTGCTGGGGTCAGCTCTTGCTACGCAGAGCGAAGGGCAGTGAACTGCTTCTCGCTTGCAGAGCTTGATGTCTACAGCTGTAAGGCAGCCCCGGGACAAAGTTTTGGCCAGTATTACATTCAGCGTGGCTCTCCCTCTGTGGAGGCCCTCCGAACGGCACTGAGAGAATCCCTGAGCCTAAAGTGCATCCTGGCAACCCTTAACCTGTCATCTCACTATTGTGACGCAAGGTACACTGCAGGTGCAGCCTGACAGAAAGTACAGAAAAGCCGGTACGACTCTGAGGCATTTGGACGAGGCAAGGTCCCCTCGGCCTGACTAAGTCATTAAGCGGGTGCTGCTCCTCGTGGCACGCAGAACACCCCCCGTCCAACGAAGTGGGATCCTAGAAAGGCCCAGTGTTGCTGAAAGTCTCCAGGTGTCAGTCAGCGAGTGCTGGCAAATGCGTCGTGGGCTCAAGTTGGCACTGGGAGAATGTGGGAGAAGCCCGACTTTCCCCCTTTGGAAAGCCACTTCGTTGCAGCTTCCAAGCCGCCTGCTACTATTCACTCCACAGATTCCTCTGAGGAGCGGTGACTTTTTCCAAAAGAAACCAGGTGCTTGCGATTCCTTCCGGGGAGCTCACCCCCAGGAGCATACTGTAGCTAAGGCGCCCACTAAATGTGACCTCTAGTCTCGAGGTAAGGTGCACATTTTCCCATTCCCAGAGATAGGGGCGCCCCGGTTTCCAGGAGGTCTTAGTCAGTGGACGGCTTTAGCTTTAGTATGCCTCACAGCGCTCAAGACTCTCACGTGGGCACTTCTTTCCAAGGAAGTACACTGCGTACCCAAAGCCTTCTGAGCACAAGCAAGGGATACACAGCTCTGGGCACATCCCTCCCTATGCAGTTGGAAGGGCCGGGAACTAAGGTGTTCTCTGAGGCGAGCGTCCCACAGCTTTGAAACAGCCCCAGGAACGCGGTTCTTGGCAGGGTTTCGTTCCCTGCGGGTCTGCCACGTTGAGGAAAACTAAGCGGCCCTGAAAGAAACCACCGGGGCTCCAATTCGGTTTGGGGACTCCTGCTCGACGTCTCTCTAGGTGATGCGGAAACTGGACTTTAGGTCCAGCCCGAAGTAATGCAGAGAGTAACCCCGAGCATTGCTAGGCATTGGGAACATCCGAAGTCACCCAGGTAGGCCTGCTGAGGGCAGTTCGGGGTTTGTGCCGTTCACCACATGCAGCACACACTGCATCCAAAAGTTTCATCGCAGAAGGCCGAACTGTGTTCCACGGGTCTCCCTTGGATTGTCAGAGAAGATGGGTGTATGTGCTGGGTGATCCAGTTGGTAATTGAGAAGCCTGGCAGAGGGCAGTCTTTTCCCCATTTGAAAGGTCGATAGTGGCGGCCTCAAGGCTGACTGAAAGACACTGCCCTTACCCGTCTTCTAGTCACCTCCAGGAGTGCCTCAGTGAAGACAGTGAGTTTTCTCCTACGAATCCAGGTGGTCTCCAGTGCCTTGCTGGGAGCTCATCCCACGCTTGCCCTAGCTAAAGTGTGAAGTCAAAGTGACCCCTAGCCTCAAGGGAAGCGCGAGCGCTTCCTATCAGCCAAGTTGGGTGGGCAGCCACCTCCATGAACCCTGACGCCATAGAGTGCTTTAACTCCTCTGCGGCTTTGCGTAGGCCTAAGAGAGTCGCGTGTGAATTCCTTCTGAGGGAGAGAGCATGTGCGCTGGGAGTCCCCGTTTTGTTTTCCGAGCCACACAACACAGGACAGACTGCTGGGGTCAGCTCTTGCTACGCAGAGCGAAGGGCAGTGAACTGCTTCTCGCTTGCAGAGCTTGATGTCTACAGCTGTAAGGCAGCCCCGGGACAAAGTTTTGGCCAGTATTACATTCAGCGTGGCTCTCCCTCTGTGGAGGCCCTCCGAACGGCACTGAGAGAATCCCTGAGCCTAAAGTGCATCCTGGCAACCCTTAACCTGTCATCTCACTATTGTGACGCAAGGTACACTGCAGGTGCAGCCTGACAGAAAGTACAGAAAAGCCGGTACGACTCTGAGGCATTTGGACGAGGCAAGGTCCCCTCGGCCTGACTAAGTCATTAAGCGGGTGCTGCTCCTCGTGGCACGCAGAACACCCCCCGTCCAACGAAGTGGGATCCTAGAAAGGCCCAGTGTTGCTGAAAGTCTCCAGGTGTCAGTCAGCGAGTGCTGGCAAATGCGTCGTGGGCTCAAGTTGGCACTGGGAGAATGTGGGAGAAGCCCGACTTTCCCCCTTTGGAAAGCCACTTCGTTGCAGCTTCCAAGCCGCCTGCTACTATTCACTCCACAGATTCCTCTGAGGAGCGGTGACTTTTTCCAAAAGAAACCAGGTGCTTGCGATTCCTTCCGGGGAGCTCACCCCCAGGAGCATACTGTAGCTAAGGCGCCCACTAAATGTGACCTCTAGTCTCGAGGTAAGGTGCACATTTTCCCATTCCCAGAGATAGGGGCGCCCCGGTTTCCAGGAGGTCTTAGTCAGTGGACGGCTTTAGCTTTAGTATGCCTCACAGCGCTCAAGACTCTCACGTGGGCACTTCTTTCCAAGGAAGTACACTGCGTACCCAAAGCCTTCTGAGCACAAGCAAGGGATACACAGCTCTGGGCACATCCCTCCCTATGCAGTTGGAAGGGCCGGGAACTAAGGTGTTCTCTGAGGCGAGCGTCCCACAGCTTTGAAACAGCCCCAGGAACGCGGTTCTTGGCAGGGTTTCGTTCCCTGCGGGTCTGCCACGTTGAGGAAAACTAAGCGGCCCTGAAAGAAACCACCGGGGCTCCAATTCGGTTTGGGGACTCCTGCTCGACGTCTCTCTAGGTGATGCGGAAACTGGACTTTAGGTCCAGCCCGAAGTAATGCAGAGAGTAACCCCGAGCATTGCTAGGCATTGGGAACATCCGAAGTCACCCAGGTAGGCCTGCTGAGGGCAGTTCGGGGTTTGTGCCGTTCACCACATGCAGCACACACTGCATCCAAAAGTTTCATCGCAGAAGGCCGAACTGTGTTCCACGGGTCTCCCTTGGATTGTCAGAGAAGATGGGTGTATGTGCTGGGTGATCCAGTTGGTAATTGAGAAGCCTGGCAGAGGGCAGTCTTTTCCCCATTTGAAAGGTCGATAGTGGCGGCCTCAAGGCTGACTGAAAGACACTGCCCTTACCCGTCTTCTAGTCACCTCCAGGAGTGCCTCAGTGAAGACAGTGAGTTTTCTCCTACGAATCCAGGTGGTCTCCAGTGCCTTGCTGGGAGCTCATCCCACGCTTGCCCTAGCTAAAGTGTGAAGTCAAAGTGACCCCTAGCCTCAAGGGAAGCGCGAGCGCTTCCTATCAGCCAAGTTGGGTGGGCAGCCACCTCCATGAACCCTGACGCCATAGAGTGCTTTAACTCCTCTGCGGCTTTGCGTAGGCCTAAGAGAGTCGCGTGTGAATTCCTTCTGAGGGAGAGAGCATGTGCGCTGGGAGTCCCCGTTTTGTTTTCCGAGCCACACAACACAGGACAGACTGCTGGGGTCAGCTCTTGCTACGCAGAGCGAAGGGCAGTGAACTGCTTCTCGCTTGCAGAGCTTGATGTCTACAGCTGTAAGGCAGCCCCGGGACAAAGTTTTGGCCAGTATTACATTCAGCGTGGCTCTCCCTCTGTGGAGGCCCTCCGAACGGCACTGAGAGAATCCCTGAGCCTAAAGTGCATCCTGGCAACCCTTAACCTGTCATCTCACTATTGTGACGCAAGGTACACTGCAGGTGCAGCCTGACAGAAAGTACAGAAAAGCCGGTACGACTCTGAGGCATTTGGACGAGGCAAGGTCCCCTCGGCCTGACTAAGTCATTAAGCGGGTGCTGCTCCTCGTGGCACGCAGAACACCCCCCGTCCAACGAAGTGGGATCCTAGAAAGGCCCAGTGTTGCTGAAAGTCTCCAGGTGTCAGTCAGCGAGTGCTGGCAAATGCGTCGTGGGCTCAAGTTGGCACTGGGAGAATGTGGGAGAAGCCCGACTTTCCCCCTTTGGAAAGCCACTTCGTTGCAGCTTCCAAGCCGCCTGCTACTATTCACTCCACAGATTCCTCTGAGGAGCGGTGACTTTTTCCAAAAGAAACCAGGTGCTTGCGATTCCTTCCGGGGAGCTCACCCCCAGGAGCATACTGTAGCTAAGGCGCCCACTAAATGTGACCTCTAGTCTCGAGGTAAGGTGCACATTTTCCCATTCCCAGAGATAGGGGCGCCCCGGTTTCCAGGAGGTCTTAGTCAGTGGACGGCTTTAGCTTTAGTATGCCTCACAGCGCTCAAGACTCTCACGTGGGCACTTCTTTCCAAGGAAGTACACTGCGTACCCAAAGCCTTCTGAGCACAAGCAAGGGATACACAGCTCTGGGCACATCCCTCCCTATGCAGTTGGAAGGGCCGGGAACTAAGGTGTTCTCTGAGGCGAGCGTCCCACAGCTTTGAAACAGCCCCAGGAACGCGGTTCTTGGCAGGGTTTCGTTCCCTGCGGGTCTGCCACGTTGAGGAAAACTAAGCGGCCCTGAAAGAAACCACCGGGGCTCCAATTCGGTTTGGGGACTCCTGCTCGACGTCTCTCTAGGTGATGCGGAAACTGGACTTTAGGTCCAGCCCGAAGTAATGCAGAGAGTAACCCCGAGCATTGCTAGGCATTGGGAACATCCGAAGTCACCCAGGTAGGCCTGCTGAGGGCAGTTCGGGGTTTGTGCCGTTCACCACATGCAGCACACACTGCATCCAAAAGTTTCATCGCAGAAGGCCGAACTGTGTTCCACGGGTCTCCCTTGGATTGTCAGAGAAGATGGGTGTATGTGCTGGGTGATCCAGTTGGTAATTGAGAAGCCTGGCAGAGGGCAGTCTTTTCCCCATTTGAAAGGTCGATAGTGGCGGCCTCAAGGCTGACTGAAAGACACTGCCCTTACCCGTCTTCTAGTCACCTCCAGGAGTGCCTCAGTGAAGACAGTGAGTTTTCTCCTACGAATCCAGGTGGTCTCCAGTGCCTTGCTGGGAGCTCATCCCACGCTTGCCCTAGCTAAAGTGTGAAGTCAAAGTGACCCCTAGCCTCAAGGGAAGCGCGAGCGCTTCCTATCAGCCAAGTTGGGTGGGCAGCCACCTCCATGAACCCTGACGCCATAGAGTGCTTTAACTCCTCTGCGGCTTTGCGTAGGCCTAAGAGAGTCGCGTGTGAATTCCTTCTGAGGGAGAGAGCATGTGCGCTGGGAGTCCCCGTTTTGTTTTCCGAGCCACACAACACAGGACAGACTGCTGGGGTCAGCTCTTGCTACGCAGAGCGAAGGGCAGTGAACTGCTTCTCGCTTGCAGAGCTTGATGTCTACAGCTGTAAGGCAGCCCCGGGACAAAGTTTTGGCCAGTATTACATTCAGCGTGGCTCTCCCTCTGTGGAGGCCCTCCGAACGGCACTGAGAGAATCCCTGAGCCTAAAGTGCATCCTGGCAACCCTTAACCTGTCATCTCACTATTGTGACGCAAGGTACACTGCAGGTGCAGCCTGACAGAAAGTACAGAAAAGCCGGTACGACTCTGAGGCATTTGGACGAGGCAAGGTCCCCTCGGCCTGACTAAGTCATTAAGCGGGTGCTGCTCCTCGTGGCACGCAGAACACCCCCCGTCCAACGAAGTGGGATCCTAGAAAGGCCCAGTGTTGCTGAAAGTCTCCAGGTGTCAGTCAGCGAGTGCTGGCAAATGCGTCGTGGGCTCAAGTTGGCACTGGGAGAATGTGGGAGAAGCCCGACTTTCCCCCTTTGGAAAGCCACTTCGTTGCAGCTTCCAAGCCGCCTGCTACTATTCACTCCACAGATTCCTCTGAGGAGCGGTGACTTTTTCCAAAAGAAACCAGGTGCTTGCGATTCCTTCCGGGGAGCTCACCCCCAGGAGCATACTGTAGCTAAGGCGCCCACTAAATGTGACCTCTAGTCTCGAGGTAAGGTGCACATTTTCCCATTCCCAGAGATAGGGGCGCCCCGGTTTCCAGGAGGTCTTAGTCAGTGGACGGCTTTAGCTTTAGTATGCCTCACAGCGCTCAAGACTCTCACGTGGGCACTTCTTTCCAAGGAAGTACACTGCGTACCCAAAGCCTTCTGAGCACAAGCAAGGGATACACAGCTCTGGGCACATCCCTCCCTATGCAGTTGGAAGGGCCGGGAACTAAGGTGTTCTCTGAGGCGAGCGTCCCACAGCTTTGAAACAGCCCCAGGAACGCGGTTCTTGGCACGGTTTCGTTCCCTGCGGGTCTGCCACGTTGAGGAAAACTAAGCGGCCCTGAAAGAAACCACCGGGGCTCCAATTCGGTTTGGGGACTCCTGCTCGACGTCTCTCTAGGTGATGCGGAAACTGGACTTTAGGTCCAGCCCGAAGTAATGCAGAGAGTAACCCCGAGCATTGCTAGGCATTGGGAACATCCGAAGTCACCCAGGTAGGCCTGCTGAGGGCAGTTCGGGGTTTGTGCCGTTCACCACATGCAGCACACACTGCATCCAAAAGTTTCATCGCAGAAGGCCGAACTGTGTTCCACGGGTCTCCCTTGGATTGTCAGAGAAGATGGGTGTATGTGCTGGGTGATCCAGTTGGTAATTGAGAAGCCTGGCAGAGGGCAGTCTTTTCCCCATTTGAAAGGTCGATAGTGGCGGCCTCAAGGCTGACTGAAAGACACTGCCCTTACCCGTCTTCTAGTCACCTCCAGGAGTGCCTCAGTGAAGACAGTGAGTTTTCTCCTACGAATCCAGGTGGTCTCCAGTGCCTTGCTGGGAGCTCATCCCACGCTTGCCCTAGCTAAAGTGTGAAGTCAAAGTGACCCCTAGCCTCAAGGGAAGCGCGAGCGCTTCCTATCAGCCAAGTTGGGTGGGCAGCCACCTCCATGAACCCTGACGCCATAGAGTGCTTTAACTCCTCTGCGGCTTTGCGTAGGCCTAAGAGAGTCGCGTGTGAATTCCTTCTGAGGGAGAGAGCATGTGCGCTGGGAGTCCCCGTTTTGTTTTCCGAGCCACACAACACAGGACAGACTGCTGGGGTCAGCTCTTGCTACGCAGAGCGAAGGGCAGTGAACTGCTTCTCGCTTGCAGAGCTTGATGTCTACAGCTGTAAGGCAGCCCCGGGACAAAGTTTTGGCCAGTATTACATTCAGCGTGGCTCTCCCTCTGTGGAGGCCCTCCGAACGGCACTGAGAGAATCCCTGAGCCTAAAGTGCATCCTGGCAACCCTTAACCTGTCATCTCACTATTGTGACGCAAGGTACACTGCAGGTGCAGCCTGACAGAAAGTACAGAAAAGCCGGTACGACTCTGAGGCATTTGGACGAGGCAAGGTCCCCTCGGCCTGACTAAGTCATTAAGCGGGTGCTGCTCCTCGTGGCACGCAGAACACCCCCCGTCCAACGAAGTGGGATCCTAGAAAGGCCCAGTGTTGCTGAAAGTCTCCAGGTGTCAGTCAGCGAGTGCTGGCAAATGCGTCGTGGGCTCAAGTTGGCACTGGGAGAATGTGGGAGAAGCCCGACTTTCCCCCTTTGGAAAGCCACTTCGTTGCAGCTTCCAAGCCGCCTGCTACTATTCACTCCACAGATTCCTCTGAGGAGCGGTGACTTTTTCCAAAAGAAACCAGGTGCTTGCGATTCCTTCCGGGGAGCTCACCCCCAGGAGCATACTGTAGCTAAGGCGCCCACTAAATGTGACCTCTAGTCTCGAGGTAAGGTGCACATTTTCCCATTCCCAGAGATAGGGGCGCCCCGGTTTCCAGGAGGTCTTAGTCAGTGGACGGCTTTAGCTTTAGTATGCCTCACAGCGCTCAAGACTCTCACGTGGGCACTTCTTTCCAAGGAAGTACACTGCGTACCCAAAGCCTTCTGAGCACAAGCAAGGGATACACAGCTCTGGGCACATCCCTCCCTATGCAGTTGGAAGGGCCGGGAACTAAGGTGTTCTCTGAGGCGAGCGTCCCACAGCTTTGAAACAGCCCCAGGAACGCGGTTCTTGGCAGGGTTTCGTTCCCTGCGGGTCTGCCACGTTGAGGAAAACTAAGCGGCCCTGAAAGAAACCACCGGGGCTCCAATTCGGTTTGGGGACTCCTGCTCGACGTCTCTCTAGGTGATGCGGAAACTGGACTTTAGGTCCAGCCCGAAGTAATGCAGAGAGTAACCCCGAGCATTGCTAGGCATTGGGAACATCCGAAGTCACCCAGGTAGGCCTGCTGAGGGCAGTTCGGGGTTTGTGCCGTTCACCACATGCAGCACACACTGCATCCAAAAGTTTCATCGCAGAAGGCCGAACTGTGTTCCACGGGTCTCCCTTGGATTGTCAGAGAAGATGGGTGTATGTGCTGGGTGATCCAGTTGGTAATTGAGAAGCCTGGCAGAGGGCAGTCTTTTCCCCATTTGAAAGGTCGATAGTGGCGGCCTCAAGGCTGACTGAAAGACACTGCCCTTACCCGTCTTCTAGTCACCTCCAGGAGTGCCTCAGTGAAGACAGTGAGTTTTCTCCTACGAATCCAGGTGGTCTCCAGTGCCTTGCTGGGAGCTCATCCCACGCTTGCCCTAGCTAAAGTGTGAAGTCAAAGTGACCCCTAGCCTCAAGGGAAGCGCGAGCGCTTCCTATCAGCCAAGTTGGGTGGGCAGCCACCTCCATGAACCCTGACGCCATAGAGTGCTTTAACTCCTCTGCGGCTTTGCGTAGGCCTAAGAGAGTCGCGTGTGAATTCCTTCTGAGGGAGAGAGCATGTGCGCTGGGAGTCCCCGTTTTGTTTTCCGAGCCACACAACACAGGACAGACTGCTGGGGTCAGCTCTTGCTACGCAGAGCGAAGGGCAGTGAACTGCTTCTCGCTTGCAGAGCTTGATGTCTACAGCTGTAAGGCAGCCCCGGGACAAAGTTTTGGCCAGTATTACATTCAGCGTGGCTCTCCCTCTGTGGAGGCCCTCCGAACGGCACTGAGAGAATCCCTGAGCCTAAAGTGCATCCTGGCAACCCTTAACCTGTCATCTCACTATTGTGACGCAAGGTACACTGCAGGTGCAGCCTGACAGAAAGTACAGAAAAGCCGGTACGACTCTGAGGCATTTGGACGAGGCAAGGTCCCCTCGGCCTGACTAAGTCATTAAGCGGGTGCTGCTCCTCGTGGCACGCAGAACACCCCCCGTCCAACGAAGTGGGATCCTAGAAAGGCCCAGTGTTGCTGAAAGTCTCCAGGTGTCAGTCAGCGAGTGCTGGCAAATGCGTCGTGGGCTCAAGTTGGCACTGGGAGAATGTGGGAGAAGCCCGACTTTCCCCCTTTGGAAAGCCACTTCGTTGCAGCTTCCAAGCCGCCTGCTACTATTCACTCCACAGATTCCTCTGAGGAGCGGTGACTTTTTCCAAAAGAAACCAGGTGCTTGCGATTCCTTCCGGGGAGCTCACCCCCAGGAGCATACTGTAGCTAAGGCGCCCACTAAATGTGACCTCTAGTCTCGAGGTAAGGTGCACATTTTCCCATTCCCAGAGATAGGGGCGCCCCGGTTTCCAGGAGGTCTTAGTCAGTGGACGGCTTTAGCTTTAGTATGCCTCACAGCGCTCAAGACTCTCACGTGGGCACTTCTTTCCAAGGAAGTACACTGCGTACCCAAAGCCTTCTGAGCACAAGCAAGGGATACACAGCTCTGGGCACATCCCTCCCTATGCAGTTGGAAGGGCCGGGAACTAAGGTGTTCTCTGAGGCGAGCGTCCCACAGCTTTGAAACAGCCCCAGGAACGCGGTTCTTGGCACGGTTTCGTTCCCTGCGGGTCTGCCACGTTGAGGAAAACTAAGCGGCCCTGAAAGAAACCACCGGGGCTCCAATTCGGTTTGGGGACTCCTGCTCGACGTCTCTCTAGGTGATGCGGAAACTGGACTTTAGGTCCAGCCCGAAGTAATGCAGAGAGTAACCCCGAGCATTGCTAGGCATTGGGAACATCCGAAGTCACCCAGGTAGGCCTGCTGAGGGCAGTTCGGGGTTTGTGCCGTTCACCACATGCAGCACACACTGCATCCAAAAGTTTCATCGCAGAAGGCCGAACTGTGTTCCACGGGTCTCCCTTGGATTGTCAGAGAAGATGGGTGTATGTGCTGGGTGATCCAGTTGGTAATTGAGAAGCCTGGCAGAGGGCAGTCTTTTCCCCATTTGAAAGGTCGATAGTGGCGGCCTCAAGGCTGACTGAAAGACACTGCCCTTACCCGTCTTCTAGTCACCTCCAGGAGTGCCTCAGTGAAGACAGTGAGTTTTCTCCTACGAATCCAGGTGGTCTCCAGTGCCTTGCTGGGAGCTCATCCCACGCTTGCCCTAGCTAAAGTGTGAAGTCAAAGTGACCCCTAGCCTCAAGGGAAGCGCGAGCGCTTCCTATCAGCCAAGTTGGGTGGGCAGCCACCTCCATGAACCCTGACGCCATAGAGTGCTTTAACTCCTCTGCGGCTTTGCGTAGGCCTAAGAGAGTCGCGTGTGAATTCCTTCTGAGGGAGAGAGCATGTGCGCTGGGAGTCCCCGTTTTGTTTTCCGAGCCACACAACACAGGACAGACTGCTGGGGTCAGCTCTTGCTACGCAGAGCGAAGGGCAGTGAACTGCTTCTCGCTTGCAGAGCTTGATGTCTACAGCTGTAAGGCAGCCCCGGGACAAAGTTTTGGCCAGTATTACATTCAGCGTGGCTCTCCCTCTGTGGAGGCCCTCCGAACGGCACTGAGAGAATCCCTGAGCCTAAAGTGCATCCTGGCAACCCTTAACCTGTCATCTCACTATTGTGACGCAAGGTACACTGCAGGTGCAGCCTGACAGAAAGTACAGAAAAGCCGGTACGACTCTGAGGCATTTGGACGAGGCAAGGTCCCCTCGGCCTGACTAAGTCATTAAGCGGGTGCTGCTCCTCGTGGCACGCAGAACACCCCCCGTCCAACGAAGTGGGATCCTAGAAAGGCCCAGTGTTGCTGAAAGTCTCCAGGTGTCAGTCAGCGAGTGCTGGCAAATGCGTCGTGGGCTCAAGTTGGCACTGGGAGAATGTGGGAGAAGCCCGACTTTCCCCCTTTGGAAAGCCACTTCGTTGCAGCTTCCAAGCCGCCTGCTACTATTCACTCCACAGATTCCTCTGAGGAGCGGTGACTTTTTCCAAAAGAAACCAGGTGCTTGCGATTCCTTCCGGGGAGCTCACCCCCAGGAGCATACTGTAGCTAAGGCGCCCACTAAATGTGACCTCTAGTCTCGAGGTAAGGTGCACATTTTCCCATTCCCAGAGATAGGGGCGCCCCGGTTTCCAGGAGGTCTTAGTCAGTGGACGGCTTTAGCTTTAGTATGCCTCACAGCGCTCAAGACTCTCACGTGGGCACTTCTTTCCAAGGAAGTACACTGCGTACCCAAAGCCTTCTGAGCACAAGCAAGGGATACACAGCTCTGGGCACATCCCTCCCTATGCAGTTGGAAGGGCCGGGAACTAAGGTGTTCTCTGAGGCGAGCGTCCCACAGCTTTGAAACAGCCCCAGGAACGCGGTTCTTGGCAGGGTTTCGTTCCCTGCGGGTCTGCCACGTTGAGGAAAACTAAGCGGCCCTGAAAGAAACCACCGGGGCTCCAATTCGGTTTGGGGACTCCTGCTCGACGTCTCTCTAGGTGATGCGGAAACTGGACTTTAGGTCCAGCCCGAAGTAATGCAGAGAGTAACCCCGAGCATTGCTAGGCATTGGGAACATCCGAAGTCACCCAGGTAGGCCTGCTGAGGGCAGTTCGGGGTTTGTGCCGTTCACCACATGCAGCACACACTGCATCCAAAAGTTTCATCGCAGAAGGCCGAACTGTGTTCCACGGGTCTCCCTTGGATTGTCAGAGAAGATGGGTGTATGTGCTGGGTGATCCAGTTGGTAATTGAGAAGCCTGGCAGAGGGCAGTCTTTTCCCCATTTGAAAGGTCGATAGTGGCGGCCTCAAGGCTGACTGAAAGACACTGCCCTTACCCGTCTTCTAGTCACCTCCAGGAGTGCCTCAGTGAAGACAGTGAGTTTTCTCCTACGAATCCAGGTGGTCTCCAGTGCCTTGCTGGGAGCTCATCCCACGCTTGCCCTAGCTAAAGTGTGAAGTCAAAGTGACCCCTAGCCTCAAGGGAAGCGCGAGCGCTTCCTATCAGCCAAGTTGGGTGGGCAGCCACCTCCATGAACCCTGACGCCATAGAGTGCTTTAACTCCTCTGCGGCTTTGCGTAGGCCTAAGAGAGTCGCGTGTGAATTCCTTCTGAGGGAGAGAGCATGTGCGCTGGGAGTCCCCGTTTTGTTTTCCGAGCCACACAACACAGGACAGACTGCTGGGGTCAGCTCTTGCTACGCAGAGCGAAGGGCAGTGAACTGCTTCTCGCTTGCAGAGCTTGATGTCTACAGCTGTAAGGCAGCCCCGGGACAAAGTTTTGGCCAGTATTACATTCAGCGTGGCTCTCCCTCTGTGGAGGCCCTCCGAACGGCACTGAGAGAATCCCTGAGCCTAAAGTGCATCCTGGCAACCCTTAACCTGTCATCTCACTATTGTGACGCAAGGTACACTGCAGGTGCAGCCTGACAGAAAGTACAGAAAAGCCGGTACGACTCTGAGGCATTTGGACGAGGCAAGGTCCCCTCGGCCTGACTAAGTCATTAAGCGGGTGCTGCTCCTCGTGGCACGCAGAACACCCCCCGTCCAACGAAGTGGGATCCTAGAAAGGCCCAGTGTTGCTGAAAGTCTCCAGGTGTCAGTCAGCGAGTGCTGGCAAATGCGTCGTGGGCTCAAGTTGGCACTGGGAGAATGTGGGAGAAGCCCGACTTTCCCCCTTTGGAAAGCCACTTCGTTGCAGCTTCCAAGCCGCCTGCTACTATTCACTCCACAGATTCCTCTGAGGAGCGGTGACTTTTTCCAAAAGAAACCAGGTGCTTGCGATTCCTTCCGGGGAGCTCACCCCCAGGAGCATACTGTAGCTAAGGCGCCCACTAAATGTGACCTCTAGTCTCGAGGTAAGGTGCACATTTTCCCATTCCCAGAGATAGGGGCGCCCCGGTTTCCAGGAGGTCTTAGTCAGTGGACGGCTTTAGCTTTAGTATGCCTCACAGCGCTCAAGACTCTCACGTGGGCACTTCTTTCCAAGGAAGTACACTGCGTACCCAAAGCCTTCTGAGCACAAGCAAGGGATACACAGCTCTGGGCACATCCCTCCCTATGCAGTTGGAAGGGCCGGGAACTAAGGTGTTCTCTGAGGCGAGCGTCCCACAGCTTTGAAACAGCCCCAGGAACGCGGTTCTTGGCAGGGTTTCGTTCCCTGCGGGTCTGCCACGTTGAGGAAAACTAAGCGGCCCTGAAAGAAACCACCGGGGCTCCAATTCGGTTTGGGGACTCCTGCTCGACGTCTCTCTAGGTGATGCGGAAACTGGACTTTAGGTCCAGCCCGAAGTAATGCAGAGAGTAACCCCGAGCATTGCTAGGCATTGGGAACATCCGAAGTCACCCAGGTAGGCCTGCTGAGGGCAGTTCGGGGTTTGTGCCGTTCACCACATGCAGCACACACTGCATCCAAAAGTTTCATCGCAGAAGGCCGAACTGTGTTCCACGGGTCTCCCTTGGATTGTCAGAGAAGATGGGTGTATGTGCTGGGTGATCCAGTTGGTAATTGAGAAGCCTGGCAGAGGGCAGTCTTTTCCCCATTTGAAAGGTCGATAGTGGCGGCCTCAAGGCTGACTGAAAGACACTGCCCTTACCCGTCTTCTAGTCACCTCCAGGAGTGCCTCAGTGAAGACAGTGAGTTTTCTCCTACGAATCCAGGTGGTCTCCAGTGCCTTGCTGGGAGCTCATCCCACGCTTGCCCTAGCTAAAGTGTGAAGTCAAAGTGACCCCTAGCCTCAAGGGAAGCGCGAGCGCTTCCTATCAGCCAAGTTGGGTGGGCAGCCACCTCCATGAACCCTGACGCCATAGAGTGCTTTAACTCCTCTGCGGCTTTGCGTAGGCCTAAGAGAGTCGCGTGTGAATTCCTTCTGAGGGAGAGAGCATGTGCGCTGGGAGTCCCCGTTTTGTTTTCCGAGCCACACAACACAGGACAGACTGCTGGGGTCAGCTCTTGCTACGCAGAGCGAAGGGCAGTGAACTGCTTCTCGCTTGCAGAGCTTGATGTCTACAGCTGTAAGGCAGCCCCGGGACAAAGTTTTGGCCAGTATTACATTCAGCGTGGCTCTCCCTCTGTGGAGGCCCTCCGAACGGCACTGAGAGAATCCCTGAGCCTAAAGTGCATCCTGGCAACCCTTAACCTGTCATCTCACTATTGTGACGCAAGGTACACTGCAGGTGCAGCCTGACAGAAAGTACAGAAAAGCCGGTACGACTCTGAGGCATTTGGACGAGGCAAGGTCCCCTCGGCCTGACTAAGTCATTAAGCGGGTGCTGCTCCTCGTGGCACGCAGAACACCCCCCGTCCAACGAAGTGGGATCCTAGAAAGGCCCAGTGTTGCTGAAAGTCTCCAGGTGTCAGTCAGCGAGTGCTGGCAAATGCGTCGTGGGCTCAAGTTGGCACTGGGAGAATGTGGGAGAAGCCCGACTTTCCCCCTTTGGAAAGCCACTTCGTTGCAGCTTCCAAGCCGCCTGCTACTATTCACTCCACAGATTCCTCTGAGGAGCGGTGACTTTTTCCAAAAGAAACCAGGTGCTTGCGATTCCTTCCGGGGAGCTCACCCCCAGGAGCATACTGTAGCTAAGGCGCCCACTAAATGTGACCTCTAGTCTCGAGGTAAGGTGCACATTTTCCCATTCCCAGAGATAGGGGCGCCCCGGTTTCCAGGAGGTCTTAGTCAGTGGACGGCTTTAGCTTTAGTATGCCTCACAGCGCTCAAGACTCTCACGTGGGCACTTCTTTCCAAGGAAGTACACTGCGTACCCAAAGCCTTCTGAGCACAAGCAAGGGATACACAGCTCTGGGCACATCCCTCCCTATGCAGTTGGAAGGGCCGGGAACTAAGGTGTTCTCTGAGGCGAGCGTCCCACAGCTTTGAAACAGCCCCAGGAACGCGGTTCTTGGCAGGGTTTCGTTCCCTGCGGGTCTGCCACGTTGAGGAAAACTAAGCGGCCCTGAAAGAAACCACCGGGGCTCCAATTCGGTTTGGGGACTCCTGCTCGACGTCTCTCTAGGTGATGCGGAAACTGGACTTTAGGTCCAGCCCGAAGTAATGCAGAGAGTAACCCCGAGCATTGCTAGGCATTGGGAACATCCGAAGTCACCCAGGTAGGCCTGCTGAGGGCAGTTCGGGGTTTGTGCCGTTCACCACATGCAGCACACACTGCATCCAAAAGTTTCATCGCAGAAGGCCGAACTGTGTTCCACGGGTCTCCCTTGGATTGTCAGAGAAGATGGGTGTATGTGCTGGGTGATCCAGTTGGTAATTGAGAAGCCTGGCAGAGGGCAGTCTTTTCCCCATTTGAAAGGTCGATAGTGGCGGCCTCAAGGCTGACTGAAAGACACTGCCCTTACCCGTCTTCTAGTCACCTCCAGGAGTGCCTCAGTGAAGACAGTGAGTTTTCTCCTACGAATCCAGGTGGTCTCCAGTGCCTTGCTGGGAGCTCATCCCACGCTTGCCCTAGCTAAAGTGTGAAGTCAAAGTGACCCCTAGCCTCAAGGGAAGCGCGAGCGCTTCCTATCAGCCAAGTTGGGTGGGCAGCCACCTCCATGAACCCTGACGCCATAGAGTGCTTTAACTCCTCTGCGGCTTTGCGTAGGCCTAAGAGAGTCGCGTGTGAATTCCTTCTGAGGGAGAGCATGTGCGCTGGGAGTCCCCGTTTTGTTTTCCGAGCCACACAACACAGGACAGACTGCTGGGGTCAGCTCTTGCTACGCAGAGCGAAGGGCAGTGAACTGCTTCTCGCTTGCAGAGCTTGATGTCTACAGCTGTAAGGCAGCCCCGGGACAAAGTTTTGGCCAGTATTACATTCAGCGTGGCTCTCCCTCTGTGGAGGCCCTCCGAACGGCACTGAGAGAATCCCTGAGCCTAAAGTGCATCCTGGCAACCCTTAACCTGTCATCTCACTATTGTGACGCAAGGTACACTGCAGGTGCAGCCTGACAGAAAGTACAGAAAAGCCGGTACGACTCTGAGGCATTTGGACGAGGCAAGGTCCCCTCGGCCTGACTAAGTCATTAAGCGGGTGCTGCTCCTCGTGGCACGCAGAACACCCCCCGTCCAACGAAGTGGGATCCTAGAAAGGCCCAGTGTTGCTGAAAGTCTCCAGGTGTCAGTCAGCGAGTGCTGGCAAATGCGTCGTGGGCTCAAGTTGGCACTGGGAGAATGTGGGAGAAGCCCGACTTTCCCCCTTTGGAAAGCCACTTCGTTGCAGCTTCCAAGCCGCCTGCTACTATTCACTCCACAGATTCCTCTGAGGAGCGGTGACTTTTTCCAAAAGAAACCAGGTGCTTGCGATTCCTTCCGGGGAGCTCACCCCCAGGAGCATACTGTAGCTAAGGCGCCCACTAAATGTGACCTCTAGTCTCGAGGTAAGGTGCACATTTTCCCATTCCCAGAGATAGGGGCGCCCCGGTTTCCAGGAGGTCTTAGTCAGTGGACGGCTTTAGCTTTAGTATGCCTCACAGCGCTCAAGACTCTCACGTGGGCACTTCTTTCCAAGGAAGTACACTGCGTACCCAAAGCCTTCTGAGCACAAGCAAGGGATACACAGCTCTGGGCACATCCCTCCCTATGCAGTTGGAAGGGCCGGGAACTAAGGTGTTCTCTGAGGCGAGCGTCCCACAGCTTTGAAACAGCCCCAGGAACGCGGTTCTTGGCAGGGTTTCGTTCCCTGCGGGTCTGCCACGTTGAGGAAAACTAAGCGGCCCTGAAAGAAACCACCGGGGCTCCAATTCGGTTTGGGGACTCCTGCTCGACGTCTCTCTAGGTGATGCGGAAACTGGACTTTAGGTCCAGCCCGAAGTAATGCAGAGAGTAACCCCGAGCATTGCTAGGCATTGGGAACATCCGAAGTCACCCAGGTAGGCCTGCTGAGGGCAGTTCGGGGTTTGTGCCGTTCACCACATGCAGCACACACTGCATCCAAAAGTTTCATCGCAGAAGGCCGAACTGTGTTCCACGGGTCTCCCTTGGATTGTCAGAGAAGATGGGTGTATGTGCTGGGTGATCCAGTTGGTAATTGAGAAGCCTGGCAGAGGGCAGTCTTTTCCCCATTTGAAAGGTCGATAGTGGCGGCCTCAAGGCTGACTGAAAGACACTGCCCTTACCCGTCTTCTAGTCACCTCCAGGAGTGCCTCAGTGAAGACAGTGAGTTTTCTCCTACGAATCCAGGTGGTCTCCAGTGCCTTGCTGGGAGCTCATCCCACGCTTGCCCTAGCTAAAGTGTGAAGTCAAAGTGACCCCTAGCCTCAAGGGAAGCGCGAGCGCTTCCTATCAGCCAAGTTGGGTGGGCAGCCACCTCCATGAACCCTGACGCCATAGAGTGCTTTAACTCCTCTGCGGCTTTGCGTAGGCCTAAGAGAGTCGCGTGTGAATTCCTTCTGAGGGAGAGCATGTGCGCTGGGAGTCCCCGTTTTGTTTTCCGAGCCACACAACACAGGACAGACTGCTGGGGTCAGCTCTTGCTACGCAGAGCGAAGGGCAGTGAACTGCTTCTCGCTTGCAGAGCTTGATGTCTACAGCTGTAAGGCAGCCCCGGGACAAAGTTTTGGCCAGTATTACATTCAGCGTGGCTCTCCCTCTGTGGAGGCCCTCCGAACGGCACTGAGAGAATCCCTGAGCCTAAAGTGCATCCTGGCAACCCTTAACCTGTCATCTCACTATTGTGACGCAAGGTACACTGCAGGTGCAGCCTGACAGAAAGTACAGAAAAGCCGGTACGACTCTGAGGCATTTGGACGAGGCAAGGTCCCCTCGGCCTGACTAAGTCATTAAGCGGGTGCTGCTCCTCGTGGCACGCAGAACACCCCCCGTCCAACGAAGTGGGATCCTAGAAAGGCCCAGTGTTGCTGAAAGTCTCCAGGTGTCAGTCAGCGAGTGCTGGCAAATGCGTCGTGGGCTCAAGTTGGCACTGGGAGAATGTGGGAGAAGCCCGACTTTCCCCCTTTGGAAAGCCACTTCGTTGCAGCTTCCAAGCCGCCTGCTACTATTCACTCCACAGATTCCTCTGAGGAGCGGTGACTTTTTCCAAAAGAAACCAGGTGCTTGCGATTCCTTCCGGGGAGCTCACCCCCAGGAGCATACTGTAGCTAAGGCGCCCACTAAATGTGACCTCTAGTCTCGAGGTAAGGTGCACATTTTCCCATTCCCAGAGATAGGGGCGCCCCGGTTTCCAGGAGGTCTTAGTCAGTGGACGGCTTTAGCTTTAGTATGCCTCACAGCGCTCAAGACTCTCACGTGGGCACTTCTTTCCAAGGAAGTACACTGCGTACCCAAAGCCTTCTGAGCACAAGCAAGGGATACACAGCTCTGGGCACATCCCTCCCTATGCAGTTGGAAGGGCCGGGAACTAAGGTGTTCTCTGAGGCGAGCGTCCCACAGCTTTGAAACAGCCCCAGGAACGCGGTTCTTGGCAGGGTTTCGTTCCCTGCGGGTCTGCCACGTTGAGGAAAACTAAGCGGCCCTGAAAGAAACCACCGGGGCTCCAATTCGGTTTGGGGACTCCTGCTCGACGTCTCTCTAGGTGATGCGGAAACTGGACTTTAGGTCCAGCCCGAAGTAATGCAGAGAGTAACCCCGAGCATTGCTAGGCATTGGGAACATCCGAAGTCACCCAGGTAGGCCTGCTGAGGGCAGTTCGGGGTTTGTGCCGTTCACCACATGCAGCACACACTGCATCCAAAAGTTTCATCGCAGAAGGCCGAACTGTGTTCCACGGGTCTCCCTTGGATTGTCAGAGAAGATGGGTGTATGTGCTGGGTGATCCAGTTGGTAATTGAGAAGCCTGGCAGAGGGCAGTCTTTTCCCCATTTGAAAGGTCGATAGTGGCGGCCTCAAGGCTGACTGAAAGACACTGCCCTTACCCGTCTTCTAGTCACCTCCAGGAGTGCCTCAGTGAAGACAGTGAGTTTTCTCCTACGAATCCAGGTGGTCTCCAGTGCCTTGCTGGGAGCTCATCCCACGCTTGCCCTAGCTAAAGTGTGAAGTCAAAGTGACCCCTAGCCTCAAGGGAAGCGCGAGCGCTTCCTATCAGCCAAGTTGGGTGGGCAGCCACCTCCATGAACCCTGACGCCATAGAGTGCTTTAACTCCTCTGCGGCTTTGCGTAGGCCTAAGAGAGTCGCGTGTGAATTCCTTCTGAGGGAGAGCATGTGCGCTGGGAGTCCCCGTTTTGTTTTCCGAGCCACACAACACAGGACAGACTGCTGGGGTCAGCTCTTGCTACGCAGAGCGAAGGGCAGTGAACTGCTTCTCGCTTGCAGAGCTTGATGTCTACAGCTGTAAGGCAGCCCCGGGACAAAGTTTTGGCCAGTATTACATTCAGCGTGGCTCTCCCTCTGTGGAGGCCCTCCGAACGGCACTGAGAGAATCCCTGAGCCTAAAGTGCATCCTGGCAACCCTTAACCTGTCATCTCACTATTGTGACGCAAGGTACACTGCAGGTGCAGCCTGACAGAAAGTACAGAAAAGCCGGTACGACTCTGAGGCATTTGGACGAGGCAAGGTCCCCTCGGCCTGACTAAGTCATTAAGCGGGTGCTGCTCCTCGTGGCACGCAGAACACCCCCCGTCCAACGAAGTGGGATCCTAGAAAGGCCCAGTGTTGCTGAAAGTCTCCAGGTGTCAGTCAGCGAGTGCTGGCAAATGCGTCGTGGGCTCAAGTTGGCACTGGGAGAATGTGGGAGAAGCCCGACTTTCCCCCTTTGGAAAGCCACTTCGTTGCAGCTTCCAAGCCGCCTGCTACTATTCACTCCACAGATTCCTCTGAGGAGCGGTGACTTTTTCCAAAAGAAACCAGGTGCTTGCGATTCCTTCCGGGGAGCTCACCCCCAGGAGCATACTGTAGCTAAGGCGCCCACTAAATGTGACCTCTAGTCTCGAGGTAAGGTGCACATTTTCCCATTCCCAGAGATAGGGGCGCCCCGGTTTCCAGGAGGTCTTAGTCAGTGGACGGCTTTAGCTTTAGTATGCCTCACAGCGCTCAAGACTCTCACGTGGGCACTTCTTTCCAAGGAAGTACACTGCGTACCCAAAGCCTTCTGAGCACAAGCAAGGGATACACAGCTCTGGGCACATCCCTCCCTATGCAGTTGGAAGGGCCGGGAACTAAGGTGTTCTCTGAGGCGAGCGTCCCACAGCTTTGAAACAGCCCCAGGAACGCGGTTCTTGGCAGGGTTTCGTTCCCTGCGGGTCTGCCACGTTGAGGAAAACTAAGCGGCCCTGAAAGAAACCACCGGGGCTCCAATTCGGTTTGGGGACTCCTGCTCGACGTCTCTCTAGGTGATGCGGAAACTGGACTTTAGGTCCAGCCCGAAGTAATGCAGAGAGTAACCCCGAGCATTGCTAGGCATTGGGAACATCCGAAGTCACCCAGGTAGGCCTGCTGAGGGCAGTTCGGGGTTTGTGCCGTTCACCACATGCAGCACACACTGCATCCAAAAGTTTCATCGCAGAAGGCCGAACTGTGTTCCACGGGTCTCCCTTGGATTGTCAGAGAAGATGGGTGTATGTGCTGGGTGATCCAGTTGGTAATTGAGAAGCCTGGCAGAGGGCAGTCTTTTCCCCATTTGAAAGGTCGATAGTGGCGGCCTCAAGGCTGACTGAAAGACACTGCCCTTACCCGTCTTCTAGTCACCTCCAGGAGTGCCTCAGTGAAGACAGTGAGTTTTCTCCTACGAATCCAGGTGGTCTCCAGTGCCTTGCTGGGAGCTCATCCCACGCTTGCCCTAGCTAAAGTGTGAAGTCAAAGTGACCCCTAGCCTCAAGGGAAGCGCGAGCGCTTCCTATCAGCCAAGTTGGGTGGGCAGCCACCTCCATGAACCCTGACGCCATAGAGTGCTTTAACTCCTCTGCGGCTTTGCGTAGGCCTAAGAGAGTCGCGTGTGAATTCCTTCTGAGGGAGAGCATGTGCGCTGGGAGTCCCCGTTTTGTTTTCCGAGCCACACAACACAGGACAGACTGCTGGGGTCAGCTCTTGCTACGCAGAGCGAAGGGCAGTGAACTGCTTCTCGCTTGCAGAGCTTGATGTCTACAGCTGTAAGGCAGCCCCGGGACAAAGTTTTGGCCAGTATTACATTCAGCGTGGCTCTCCCTCTGTGGAGGCCCTCCGAACGGCACTGAGAGAATCCCTGAGCCTAAAGTGCATCCTGGCAACCCTTAACCTGTCATCTCACTATTGTGACGCAAGGTACACTGCAGGTGCAGCCTGACAGAAAGTACAGAAAAGCCGGTACGACTCTGAGGCATTTGGACGAGGCAAGGTCCCCTCGGCCTGACTAAGTCATTAAGCGGGTGCTGCTCCTCGTGGCACGCAGAACACCCCCCGTCCAACGAAGTGGGATCCTAGAAAGGCCCAGTGTTGCTGAAAGTCTCCAGGTGTCAGTCAGCGAGTGCTGGCAAATGCGTCGTGGGCTCAAGTTGGCACTGGGAGAATGTGGGAGAAGCCCGACTTTCCCCCTTTGGAAAGCCACTTCGTTGCAGCTTCCAAGCCGCCTGCTACTATTCACTCCACAGATTCCTCTGAGGAGCGGTGACTTTTTCCAAAAGAAACCAGGTGCTTGCGATTCCTTCCGGGGAGCTCACCCCCAGGAGCATACTGTAGCTAAGGCGCCCACTAAATGTGACCTCTAGTCTCGAGGTAAGGTGCACATTTTCCCATTCCCAGAGATAGGGGCGCCCCGGTTTCCAGGAGGTCTTAGTCAGTGGACGGCTTTAGCTTTAGTATGCCTCACAGCGCTCAAGACTCTCACGTGGGCACTTCTTTCCAAGGAAGTACACTGCGTACCCAAAGCCTTCTGAGCACAAGCAAGGGATACACAGCTCTGGGCACATCCCTCCCTATGCAGTTGGAAGGGCCGGGAACTAAGGTGTTCTCTGAGGCGAGCGTCCCACAGCTTTGAAACAGCCCCAGGAACGCGGTTCTTGGCAGGGTTTCGTTCCCTGCGGGTCTGCCACGTTGAGGAAAACTAAGCGGCCCTGAAAGAAACCACCGGGGCTCCAATTCGGTTTGGGGACTCCTGCTCGACGTCTCTCTAGGTGATGCGGAAACTGGACTTTAGGTCCAGCCCGAAGTAATGCAGAGAGTAACCCCGAGCATTGCTAGGCATTGGGAACATCCGAAGTCACCCAGGTAGGCCTGCTGAGGGCAGTTCGGGGTTTGTGCCGTTCACCACATGCAGCACACACTGCATCCAAAAGTTTCATCGCAGAAGGCCGAACTGTGTTCCACGGGTCTCCCTTGGATTGTCAGAGAAGATGGGTGTATGTGCTGGGTGATCCAGTTGGTAATTGAGAAGCCTGGCAGAGGGCAGTCTTTTCCCCATTTGAAAGGTCGATAGTGGCGGCCTCAAGGCTGACTGAAAGACACTGCCCTTACCCGTCTTCTAGTCACCTCCAGGAGTGCCTCAGTGAAGACAGTGAGTTTTCTCCTACGAATCCAGGTGGTCTCCAGTGCCTTGCTGGGAGCTCATCCCACGCTTGCCCTAGCTAAAGTGTGAAGTCAAAGTGACCCCTAGCCTCAAGGGAAGCGCGAGCGCTTCCTATCAGCCAAGTTGGGTGGGCAGCCACCTCCATGAACCCTGACGCCATAGAGTGCTTTAACTCCTCTGCGGCTTTGCGTAGGCCTAAGAGAGTCGCGTGTGAATTCCTTCTGAGGGAGAGCATGTGCGCTGGGAGTCCCCGTTTTGTTTTCCGAGCCACACAACACAGGACAGACTGCTGGGGTCAGCTCTTGCTACGCAGAGCGAAGGGCAGTGAACTGCTTCTCGCTTGCAGAGCTTGATGTCTACAGCTGTAAGGCAGCCCCGGGACAAAGTTTTGGCCAGTATTACATTCAGCGTGGCTCTCCCTCTGTGGAGGCCCTCCGAACGGCACTGAGAGAATCCCTGAGCCTAAAGTGCATCCTGGCAACCCTTAACCGTCATCTCACTATTGTGACGCAAGGTACACTGCAGGTGCAGCCTGACAGAAAGTACAGAAAAGCCGGTACGACTCTGAGGCATTTGGACGAGGCAAGGTCCCCTCGGCCTGACTAAGTCATTAAGCGGGTGCTGCTCCTCGTGGCACGCAGAACACCCCCCGTCCAACGAAGTGGGATCCTAGAAAGGCCCAGTGTTGCTGAAAGTCTCCAGGTGTCAGTCAGCGAGTGCTGGCAAATGCGTCGTGGGCTCAAGTTGGCACTGGGAGAATGTGGGAGAAGCCCGACTTTCCCCCTTTGGAAAGCCACTTCGTTGCAGCTTCCAAGCCGCCTGCTACTATTCACTCCACAGATTCCTCTGAGGAGCGGTGACTTTTTCCAAAAGAAACCAGGTGCTTGCGATTCCTTCCGGGGAGCTCACCCCCAGGAGCATACTGTAGCTAAGGCGCCCACTAAATGTGACCTCTAGTCTCGAGGTAAGGTGCACATTTTCCCATTCCCAGAGATAGGGGCGCCCCGGTTTCCAGGAGGTCTTAGTCAGTGGACGGCTTTAGCTTTAGTATGCCTCACAGCGCTCAAGACTCTCACGTGGGCACTTCTTTCCAAGGAAGTACACTGCGTACCCAAAGCCTTCTGAGCACAAGCAAGGGATACACAGCTCTGGGCACATCCCTCCCTATGCAGTTGGAAGGGCCGGGAACTAAGGTGTTCTCTGAGGCGAGCGTCCCACAGCTTTGAAACAGCCCCAGGAACGCGGTTCTTGGCAGGGTTTCGTTCCCTGCGGGTCTGCCACGTTGAGGAAAACTAAGCGGCCCTGAAAGAAACCACCGGGGCTCCAATTCGGTTTGGGGACTCCTGCTCGACGTCTCTCTAGGTGATGCGGAAACTGGACTTTAGGTCCAGCCCGAAGTAATGCAGAGAGTAACCCCGAGCATTGCTAGGCATTGGGAACATCCGAAGTCACCCAGGTAGGCCTGCTGAGGGCAGTTCGGGGTTTGTGCCGTTCACCACATGCAGCACACACTGCATCCAAAAGTTTCATCGCAGAAGGCCGAACTGTGTTCCACGGGTCTCCCTTGGATTGTCAGAGAAGATGGGTGTATGTGCTGGGTGATCCAGTTGGTAATTGAGAAGCCTGGCAGAGGGCAGTCTTTTCCCCATTTGAAAGGTCGATAGTGGCGGCCTCAAGGCTGACTGAAAGACACTGCCCTTACCCGTCTTCTAGTCACCTCCAGGAGTGCCTCAGTGAAGACAGTGAGTTTTCTCCTACGAATCCAGGTGGTCTCCAGTGCCTTGCTGGGAGCTCATCCCACGCTTGCCCTAGCTAAAGTGTGAAGTCAAAGTGACCCCTAGCCTCAAGGGAAGCGCGAGCGCTTCCTATCAGCCAAGTTGGGTGGGCAGCCACCTCCATGAACCCTGACGCCATAGAGTGCTTTAACTCCTCTGCGGCTTTGCGTAGGCCTAAGAGAGTCGCGTGTGAATTCCTTCTGAGGGAGAGCATGTGCGCTGGGAGTCCCCGTTTTGTTTTCCGAGCCACACAACACAGGACAGACTGCTGGGGTCAGCTCTTGCTACGCAGAGCGAAGGGCAGTGAACTGCTTCTCGCTTGCAGAGCTTGATGTCTACAGCTGTAAGGCAGCCCCGGGACAAAGTTTTGGCCAGTATTACATTCAGCGTGGCTCTCCCTCTGTGGAGGCCCTCCGAACGGCACTGAGAGAATCCCTGAGCCTAAAGTGCATCCTGGCAACCCTTAACCTGTCATCTCACTATTGTGACGCAAGGTACACTGCAGGTGCAGCCTGACAGAAAGTACAGAAAAGCCGGTACGACTCTGAGGCATTTGGACGAGGCAAGGTCCCCTCGGCCTGACTAAGTCATTAAGCGGGTGCTGCTCCTCGTGGCACGCAGAACACCCCCCGTCCAACGAAGTGGGATCCTAGAAAGGCCCAGTGTTGCTGAAAGTCTCCAGGTGTCAGTCAGCGAGTGCTGGCAAATGCGTCGTGGGCTCAAGTTGGCACTGGGAGAATGTGGGAGAAGCCCGACTTTCCCCCTTTGGAAAGCCACTTCGTTGCAGCTTCCAAGCCGCCTGCTACTATTCACTCCACAGATTCCTCTGAGGAGCGGTGACTTTTTCCAAAAGAAACCAGGTGCTTGCGATTCCTTCCGGGGAGCTCACCCCCAGGAGCATACTGTAGCTAAGGCGCCCACTAAATGTGACCTCTAGTCTCGAGGTAAGGTGCACATTTTCCCATTCCCAGAGATAGGGGCGCCCCGGTTTCCAGGAGGTCTTAGTCAGTGGACGGCTTTAGCTTTAGTATGCCTCACAGCGCTCAAGACTCTCACGTGGGCACTTCTTTCCAAGGAAGTACACTGCGTACCCAAAGCCTTCTGAGCACAAGCAAGGGATACACAGCTCTGGGCACATCCCTCCCTATGCAGTTGGAAGGGCCGGGAACTAAGGTGTTCTCTGAGGCGAGCGTCCCACAGCTTTGAAACAGCCCCAGGAACGCGGTTCTTGGCAGGGTTTCGTTCCCTGCGGGTCTGCCACGTTGAGGAAAACTAAGCGGCCCTGAAAGAAACCACCGGGGCTCCAATTCGGTTTGGGGACTCCTGCTCGACGTCTCTCTAGGTGATGCGGAAACTGGACTTTAGGTCCAGCCCGAAGTAATGCAGAGAGTAACCCCGAGCATTGCTAGGCATTGGGAACATCCGAAGTCACCCAGGTAGGCCTGCTGAGGGCAGTTCGGGGTTTGTGCCGTTCACCACATGCAGCACACACTGCATCCAAAAGTTTCATCGCAGAAGGCCGAACTGTGTTCCACGGGTCTCCCTTGGATTGTCAGAGAAGATGGGTGTATGTGCTGGGTGATCCAGTTGGTAATTGAGAAGCCTGGCAGAGGGCAGTCTTTTCCCCATTTGAAAGGTCGATAGTGGCGGCCTCAAGGCTGACTGAAAGACACTGCCCTTACCCGTCTTCTAGTCACCTCCAGGAGTGCCTCAGTGAAGACAGTGAGTTTTCTCCTACGAATCCAGGTGGTCTCCAGTGCCTTGCTGGGAGCTCATCCCACGCTTGCCCTAGCTAAAGTGTGAAGTCAAAGTGACCCCTAGCCTCAAGGGAAGCGCGAGCGCTTCCTATCAGCCAAGTTGGGTGGGCAGCCACCTCCATGAACCCTGACGCCATAGAGTGCTTTAACTCCTCTGCGGCTTTGCGTAGGCCTAAGAGAGTCGCGTGTGAATTCCTTCTGAGGGAGAGGCATGTGCGCTGGGAGTCCCCGTTTTGTTTTCCGAGCCACACAACACAGGACAGACTGCTGGGGTCAGCTCTTGCTACGCAGAGCGAAGGGCAGTGAACTGCTTCTCGCTTGCAGAGCTTGATGTCTACAGCTGTAAGGCAGCCCCGGGACAAAGTTTTGGCCAGTATTACATTCAGCGTGGCTCTCCCTCTGTGGAGGCCCTCCGAACGGCACTGAGAGAATCCCTGAGCCTAAAGTGCATCCTGGCAACCCTTAACCTGTCATCTCACTATTGTGACGCAAGGTACACTGCAGGTGCAGCCTGACAGAAAGTACAGAAAAGCCGGTACGACTCTGAGGCATTTGGACGAGGCAAGGTCCCCTCGGCCTGACTAAGTCATTAAGCGGGTGCTGCTCCTCGTGGCACGCAGAACACCCCCCGTCCAACGAAGTGGGATCCTAGAAAGGCCCAGTGTTGCTGAAAGTCTCCAGGTGTCAGTCAGCGAGTGCTGGCAAATGCGTCGTGGGCTCAAGTTGGCACTGGGAGAATGTGGGAGAAGCCCGACTTTCCCCCTTTGGAAAGCCACTTCGTTGCAGCTTCCAAGCCGCCTGCTACTATTCACTCCACAGATTCCTCTGAGGAGCGGTGACTTTTTCCAAAAGAAACCAGGTGCTTGCGATTCCTTCCGGGGAGCTCACCCCCAGGAGCATACTGTAGCTAAGGCGCCCACTAAATGTGACCTCTAGTCTCGAGGTAAGGTGCACATTTTCCCATTCCCAGAGATAGGGGCGCCCCGGTTTCCAGGAGGTCTTAGTCAGTGGACGGCTTTAGCTTTAGTATGCCTCACAGCGCTCAAGACTCTCACGTGGGCACTTCTTTCCAAGGAAGTACACTGCGTACCCAAAGCCTTCTGAGCACAAGCAAGGGATACACAGCTCTGGGCACATCCCTCCCTATGCAGTTGGAAGGGCCGGGAACTAAGGTGTTCTCTGAGGCGAGCGTCCCACAGCTTTGAAACAGCCCCAGGAACGCGGTTCTTGGCAGGGTTTCGTTCCCTGCGGGTCTGCCACGTTGAGGAAAACTAAGCGGCCCTGAAAGAAACCACCGGGGCTCCAATTCGGTTTGGGGACTCCTGCTCGACGTCTCTCTAGGTGATGCGGAAACTGGACTTTAGGTCCAGCCCGAAGTAATGCAGAGAGTAACCCCGAGCATTGCTAGGCATTGGGAACATCCGAAGTCACCCAGGTAGGCCTGCTGAGGGCAGTTCGGGGTTTGTGCCGTTCACCACATGCAGCACACACTGCATCCAAAAGTTTCATCGCAGAAGGCCGAACTGTGTTCCACGGGTCTCCCTTGGATTGTCAGAGAAGATGGGTGTATGTGCTGGGTGATCCAGTTGGTAATTGAGAAGCCTGGCAGAGGGCAGTCTTTTCCCCATTTGAAAGGTCGATAGTGGCGGCCTCAAGGCTGACTGAAAGACACTGCCCTTACCCGTCTTCTAGTCACCTCCAGGAGTGCCTCAGTGAAGACAGTGAGTTTTCT
>NW_028294751.1:0-99717 GCF_964341445.2 Mesoplodon mirus
GCCCAGCCCTGCCGGGGTACCTGCCCAGGGCAGCTCCGTATCCTGGGAGGGGCCTGACCACGAGAGCGCCATGGGCTGCTGGGGAGGGGGGGCCTGCCCAGGTGAGCTCCATATCCTGGGATTGCCCTGACCACGAGAGCCCCGTGGGCTGCTGGGGACCTGGTAAACGATGTCGGGACAGTCAGTGAAGCCACCGAGGATATACATCCGGTAGTTCCTAATTCCTACACCCTGCTGGTCATTCTACCATCCACCAGGACACGGTATTCTGTATTAGCCTTCAGGGATGCCTTCTTCTGGATTCCATTGGTCCCCGAAAGGCTCTGCTGCCCTAGTAACCAGATTTGGGAATGGAGAAATGCTGCCGCCTTGTGGCCGTTTGCCACAACAGCAGCTTTAAACCCAGTGCTCATGGTCACTAAATATTCACACTCATTGCAGCCTGTAAATGGCACCTGCCCTGAAAAACAATCCTGGGGTCGAAAATGGACCCAAAACTTCTAAAGAGGGCAACCATGCAAGAGGACAATTTCAAGAGGTTAATTGTACTCTCCGTTTTTTTCTGTTTTTCTGTACCAGAAGTTTAAAACGGCCCCTCCGCCACGCCCCGGTACCCGAGGCCTCCGTTGCCCTGCCTGGGCGGGCGGCGGGGCGCTGCCGGGGCGGGCTGGCCGCGGGGATGGCGGTAAGGCGCAAGGACAAGCGAAGCTGGGCCTCAAGAGGCAGCCCGCGGTCCCCGCCCCCGTCTACGGCCATACCACCCTGAACGCGCCCGATCTCGTCTGATCTCGGAAGCTAAGCAGGGTCGGGCCTGGTTAGTACTTGTGATGGGAGACCGCCTGGGAATACCGGGTGCTGTAGGCTTTTGGCCTCCCGCTGCGGCTCCGCCTTCTCCTTTAGTCGCCCGCGGCGGTGGCCGCCAGCTCCGCCCCCCGCCGGGCACCGCTGCAGGCCCCACCTCCTCCGCCCACCCCCCACCACCACCACAGAGCGCCAGAGGGGCCGCTCCATGCGGCCCGAAGGCGGCCCTGGAAGGCAGCGGCACACCCGACGCTCCGGGGGTGGCTGGCCCGGACCCAGACTCCGCCGCGGGCCCGGGTGCCGTCCGTGCGGCCCGCGAGCCCCTCCACCTGCACCTGGCCGGCCCCACCGGCGCCCAGCCCCGGCGCCGCCACCTGTCCGCCGGTGTGGCTCTCCGCAGCTCTCTCCGGATAAAGCTGGATAAAGGTCTGGACGGGAAGGAGGGGCAGTGATTCAGCCTATTGCTCTTAGTGCCCCTCCCCCACACTCAGGAGCCCTTTGTGACAAGGCCACAGCTCTGTGATGCAGGCCTGGGGTTCTGCCATCAAGTGAACTCCCAGGGCTCTGTTGCCTGAGGGCGGCAATGCAGTTCAGAAGACGGAGAATCTCTTTTCTTTGAAAAACACTGTTGCTATCTGGCTGAGATCCAGCCCAACTTCCTGGGTGATTGATATCATCCTTGGCTTCCTGTGTGGACTGGGGCTCTTCCTCGTGTTACTCCCCTGCTTCCAGAGTAATCCATTCTTAGCACCACCTAGGAAACCTAGAAACATCAGGAAGCATCAAGTAGAGCTGAAGGGGAGGAGCAGGAGTAGGAAGAAAAGTCGATCTTTGAAAGCTTGCAGAGATTGCCTGGAAGAACTGGAGGGGACTCACAACCTGGCTTCACCTCTGCGGAGCTGCCTGGGGAGGCTTCCTGGCAAGGGCAACTTTCATCAGCTCTCATGGCAAGACCCTCCTGGTGAGATGTGCAAAGCAGTGCCTGCTGGAGCCTGTGGAGGATACTGCTTGAAGGGTTGGGAACCCTGCAGGAACACCTCCTGTAGGGTTTCCTTCCTGGTTCAAGACACTCGAGAGGTGCTGGAAGCACATATTACAAGGTTTTGGGTAAAGCACGGGTGGACCCTACCCCTCAAGGTCCTCAAGCCCATCAATCTCTTGAAGTCGACAAAGTTCCAACCCTCCACCACCCTGCGGTTAGCCTCGTCCCCTTCAGCCACCTGTGTATCTGGGTCCCACTCAACAGTCACGTTTGCTGAGTTCCCGGAGAAACCTCCTCAGGCTCATTCAGGAGAGAAGGTGAGAACAGAAGAGTCCGTTCCTGCCCTGAAGAGGCCTCTCCTTGTCCCCTCCACTGTGTGTAAGGAAATCCAGAGTGCCCTGAGAGCGATTCCACCTGGTGACTACCATGGGCCCTCAAAGGCTTCTCTGACTGCACAGCAGGGCAGGCCACCTTCTCAGTCCCTCACACTCAGCCTTGTGGGCAGAACCTGGAAGAGTGAGACTGTGGAGTGGGTCAAGAGGGACAGCCTAGAGCCAGGTCCAAGTTCAGCAATGGTCAGGAACGAGCCAAGAGAGGAGAGTGGTGGTCAGGCCTCAGGAGACCCCTGCCATAGGGTAACAGTGATGGAGGTGAACTTAGGATCCCAATCTTTGAGAGGTGAAGAGGCCAGGGAGGCTATGGAGGCCAAGGAGTCTCCTGCTCTTCAACCACAGTCTAGTGTTATCTTGGAAACCAAAGTGTTGACAAAATCCCAAACCACAAATGCACCTATGAGGAGTTTAGAGGTGCCAGGGGCCAGTAAAAGTTTCCTACTACCTAGAATGTCTGTTTTCCAACATCTAGGTGAGCCATGCCTTAACATGGAGGTTGCTAGTGAGTTTAACTCCAAAGTAAAGGTACAGTCAGACAACCAGCTTCAGGACTTTCCCAAACACAGGTTCCTTGCTGCAGACAACTTGGCTTCTCAGGTGCCTCAGTGCCATCCCCAGAGAGTCCCCACCAGAGACACGTTAGCTTCCCAGGAGCCAAGTGGCCTTATGGAAGGCCAAAGGAGCAACCTAGGGCAGCAGGAGCCCCAAACTTCAAAACTCCAAGACTCATGGAAGAGCCAGAGCAAGATGATTGCCCCTACTTACAAAAGAGAGGACCGTAGGAGGCATAAACCAGGAGAGCATGAAGAGAGGTTTAAAGAATGAGGGACCCCTCAAGCTGGAAGTATGAGCCGCCCTGCCCAGGTCAGGGGCATAACAGACTCTATTGGGAGCAGATGTCTCCAGCTCATGCCAGAGAAGAAATATAGCCCTCCAGAAAGCCTCTTCAGAAAAAGGATGAGGCTATTTTTAAAGTGGATTTTCCCCAATAAAAAAGTCAATGGTCGAGATGCTCTGCAAAGAAAAAAAAAAAAAAAGCCCATATCAGCCACTGCCCGGAGTCACGGATCAGTCAAAAGCAGATCAATCTTGAAGAGTGAGACTGCTGAGGGTCAGGCACTCATGACAGCTGTTGGACAGATCGTAGAAGAAAAAAGAGCAATTCACCATGGACTTCATGCCACAAAGTTAAATGAGCACAGACTGGAATTCCAAGTCCCAGTATGTGGGGGTTTCTGCTACCATAGGCTTACCTCCTACCCAGAGCAAGGGAGAATGATGGGTTCTACAGCCTGCAGTCATAAAGCCACCTCCAAGGGCCAGAGTTGTTCTGTCAGGGAAAGGGAAGTCAGACACCAACATAGTTTGAAAAGTGTAAGGTTCGACGATGAGCAGCTGGGCCTAAGGTGCCTCCCATCCTTGTCCCCCAGGAAGAGTGTGTTTCCAGTTAGTACCTGCCAGTATGGGCCAAGGATTCCAGGTGCCCCAGCCCGCCATAAACACTGTCCAAGGCATTGTCATCTTTGGGGAGGTGTCTTGCCTGGTCGACAGTAAAATCCTTCTTTAGTCTTCCCTTTAGTAGGAAAACATGTCTCCAAGTAAAAATTCAGTCCATGTAGAGAAAATGATTTTCTCATTAGCACATCCAAGATATTTAATGTTCCCCAATACATATATATATATTTTTTTCTAATAAAAGCATAGTGTAATGGCAAAAAAAAAGAAATTTAAAACGGCATGGAAAAATGCTGAACATTAGGAATAATTAAAGATATGCAAATCCAAATTACAAAAACCTATCCGCTCACACCAGTCAGAATGGCCATCAGCAAGAATTCTGCAAAAAGTAAATGCTGAAGGGGTTTTAGAGAAATGCCTACCCTTGGTCCAAAGTGGGACATGGTAAGAGCCAGTAATGAAAACAAAAATGAGGTGCCTTGTAAAGGTAAATACTGAGCTACCATTCAATCAAGCATACCCACTGCTGGGCCTATCGCCTGAGGGGATGAGAATCAAAAAATCACAGGCTGGGCTTCACTGGTGGCGCAGTGGTTGAGAGCCCGCCTGCCAATGCAGGGGACACGCGTTCATGCTCCGGGTCGGGAAGATCCCACGTGCCGTGGAGCGGCTTGTCCCGTGAGCTAGGGCTGCTGGGCCTGCGCGTCCGGAGCCTGTGCTCTGCATTGGGAGGGACCACCGCAGTGAGAGGCCCACGTACCGAAAAAAAAAAAAAAAAAAAAACACAGGCTGGCAATCCTCCACTCCAGCAATATTTACCATAGCCAACACTTGGAAGCTACGAAAGTGTCCATCATCAGAGGAAGGCACAAAGAAGAAGTGGTCCATGTACACAATGGAATATGACTCCAATAAAAAATATATATAAATACAATTTATAAAACAAACCTAAGTAAGGAGACATCAGCTTTTGGGGGCACATTCCACTCTAATATATAACCGAGGAACACCACTGCCCGGATGGTCTGTTTCCCTAGTTCCCAGGTTGGGAAAAGCAGAAATGCTGCCGCCCTCTGGCCGTTACCTGCAACAGCAGCTTTAAGACCTGTGCTAAGGGTCACTTCATATGCAGCAGTACTGGTGGGCTGTAAATGAAACCTGCCCTCAAAACGTCTTGAGGGAGGTAATGGCCAAAATATTTCTAAATGTCACACACACTTCACGAAGACAATTTGAAGAGGTAAGCTGTACTCACAGTTGAAGAAAAGAAGGACATGCCAGAAAGCTCAATTTCAAGGGATTATGAGACGCATGCAAATCCAGCCACAAAGTGGTATCGGCTCACACTAGTCAGAACACACATCAGCAAAAAAACTACAAACAAAAAATGCTGAAGGTGTTGTGGAGAAGTGCATACCCTCAACTTTAAGCGGGACGTAACCTGGAAAGAGCCACTAATGAGAACAGACTGGAGGTGCCTCTACAAGGTAAACATTCCGCTACCATATGATCCAGCAGGCCCACTCCTGGGCCTATAACCTAAGAAGACAGAATTGGAAAGACACAGGCAGGCAAATGTGCATTGCCGCAGCATTACAATAGCCATGACGTGGAAGCAACCAAAAAGTCCATCAACAGATGAGTGGACAAAGAAGAGCTGGTACATGTACAGAGAGAATATTAGCCAAGGAAGAAAAGGACACCATGCCATTTGCAGCACCGTAGATGAGTCTAGAGGTGATCACGTGACTTGTAGTAAGTCAGAAAGAGAAAGACACGTATCGTAGGATATCACTTATAGATGTTACCTAAAAATTGATACCAGTGAAGATATTTCCACAGAGAAGGGCAATCCCAGATTCATTAAACAAACTTATGGATCACCAACGGAAAGGTGTGAGGATTGGATACATTACGAGATTGGGGTGAACAGACATATACAAACACAGGTGAAATATATAATCACCAAAGACCTACAGAATACCAAGAGAAGACTACTCAACATTCTGTCATAACGTACATGGGAAAAGGATCCCAGCAAGAACAGACATATGTATATGTGTAAAAGAACCACATCTTGCACACCTGCAACAAGCCAAACATTGTAATCAAACATGCTGTGATTAAAAAAATAAAAAAATTAAATTAAAAAAACGAACAAGAAGTAGTGAGACAAACTTAAGGGGCCTTCTCCTGGCACATTCCATTCTAAATTACAACCTAGAACACGACTTCCATTGAGGCTCTGCTGCCCTAGTAACCAGATTTGGTAAGGGAGAACTGCTGCCCCCTTGTGGCCGTTTCACACAACAGCACCTTTAATCCCAGCGCTAATGGTCAGTTGATATTCAAAATCATTGCAGGCCTGTAAATGACACCTGCCCTGAAAACAAATCCTGGGGTCATATATCGACCAAAAAATTCAAAAGACGTCCATATTTCAAAACGACACTTTCAAGAGGCATATTTTGTTCTGCATATTTGTTCTGCACATTAGGGTTCTGCTTCTTTTGCTTTCTTTCTTTCTTTATTAAAAAAAAAACGGGAATGGAAAAAGGCAACCCTCAGAATGGGAGAAAATATTTGCAAACGAATCCACGGACAAAGGTTTAATCTCCAATATATATAACAGCTCATGCAGCTTAATATTAAAAAAAAACAAACAACCCAATACAAAAATGGGCAGAAGATCTAAATAGACGTTTCTTCAAAGAAGACACAGAGATGGCCAAGACGCACATGAAAAGCTGCTCAACATCACTCATCATTAGAGAAATGCACATCAAAACTACAGTGAGGTATCACCTCACACCTGTTAGAATGGGCATCATCAGAAAATGTACAAACAACAAATGCTGGCGAGGGTGTGGACCAAAGGAACCCTCTTCCACTATTGGTGGGAATGTAAATTGATACAGTCACTATGGAGAACAGCATGGAGGTTCCTTAAAAAACTAAAAATAGAATTACCATAGGATCCAGCAATCCCACTTCCGGGCATATACCCAGAGAAAACCATAAATGAAAAAGACACATTCACCACAATGTTCATTGCAGCACTATTTACAATAGCCAGGTAATGGAAGCAACCTAAATGCCCACAGACAGACGAACGGATAATGATGTGGTCCATCTATGAAACGGAATATTACTCAGCCATAAAAAGGAACGAAACTGGGTCATCTGTGGAGACGTCGACGGATCTAGAGACTGTCATACAGAGTGAAGTAAGTCAGAAGGAGAAAAACAAATATTGTATATTAATGCATATATGTGGAACCTAGAAAAATGGTACAGATGACCCGGTTTGCAGGGCAGAAATAGAGACACAGAGGTAGAGAACAAACGTATGGACACCAAGAGGGGGGAAGCCATGGGTTGTTGGTGGTGGGATGAGTCGGGAGATTGGGATTGTCCTGTATACATGTATATGCATAAAATAGATAACTAATAATAATCCTGCTGAATAAAAAAATAAACTTAAATTTCAAAATTTTTAAAAATAAATAAAATTTTAAAATAAAACGGAAAAAAAGTTCTTCCCTTCACACAGATGTATTTATAGGAATGAATTATTTCCATGCTTATATCTATAAATACATAGAAGAGGAATAAAATCTAACTTGAAGCAAAAAAGAAGAAAAAAAAAACCAGAACCCACCAGTTATACACAGGAAAACCCTATCAGGGCACTGGCTCCAGCGGCAAACAATTCTGAAGTTGGTCAGAGGTGGGGAATCATCTCCCATGCAGCCAGCAGCCCCCCCACCCCCGCAAGGAGCGTCCTCATTGCAAAGCTGGGGGACCGTGCCGAGGCGTCTGTGAGTAAACGTGAGCCGAGCCCCAGGCCAGCTGCTGCTGAACTGTTCCCACCCTTCCCAGGTAAAACACCTGAATATGTCCAAGGACTTGAAAGCCCAGAGGAAGGGCCGTGGAGCCACAGCAGCGACAGCACGCAGGCCGACTTGGTGCCTGCAGGCCAGCCAGGATGGTCCTGGCCCCGGGCGCTCTTCTGGAAGCTTTCCATTTCCCTGCCTGAGATACTCCTCCTGTCCCGGCCCCCACTGCTTTTTTCCTTCCTCACCTCTGCCCGGGGAGAAATTCCAACGGAAGGTATGGGTGACACATCCTCTTCTTTAGCAGGTGGCAGCCCGGCAACTCCTGCAGAAAGTCCAGCAGAGCCCCACTCACACCGGGCCACCCACAGAGCCGTGGCCCCTCACTCCCTCCCACCAGCACAGCCCCGAGACTGCTGACGGGGCAGAGAATATGGCGTCAGGCACAGCTGCAGGGGCTCTTGCTGCCTGGAGCCGTGTTTATATGGACCTCAACCCAGGCACACCTGGGGAGGGCTGGCCGGCAGGGTCAGGCTGCCCAGGTCAGCCCATCCTCACCCCTCAGGGACTCACATTGCAGAAAATGGACCTCGCTGAACCGGCCAGGTCCAAGGAACAGGTGTGGGCTCCTGAGAGTCTGGATAGACAAGGGGCTGCAGCTCCGGCTTGTTTTCTAATCCTTTTATCTGGCCCATGAGTGGGAGACAACTTCAAGAAGACCCTCTCCTAATGAGAGGAACCCAGGAGTCAGGGAGAGGAGGGGTGATGGGTGGAGACAGAGGCCTGGTGCCCCGGCTGCGGTGGAAGCCTCTGGAAGACCAGGCAGAGGGAGGCCGCACAGAGTGATGCCCAGGGTCACAGACCTGTCGGAGCTGCTGTTTGTTAGCTCAAGTCCTGCTCCGAGGTGCTCTGTGTCAGCTCTGAGTGACAGGTGATCTGGGCTGCTCTGCAATGAGGGCTACGTGCACGGTACCTGTGTGCCCAGCCCTGCCGGGGTACCTGCCCAGGGCAGCTCCGTATCCGGGAGGGGCCTGACCACGAGAGCGCCATGGGCTGCTGGGGAGGGGGGGCCTGCCCAGGTGAGCTCCATATCCTGGGATTGCCCTGACCACGAGAGCCCCGTGGGCTGCTGGGGACCTGGTAAACGATGTCGGGACAGTCAGTGAAGCCACCGAGGATATACATCCGGTAGTTCCTAATTCCTACACCCTGCTGGTCATTCTACCATCCACCAGGACACGGTATTCTGTATTAGCCTTCAGGGATGCCTTCTTCTGGATTCCATTGGTCCCCGAAAGGCTCTGCTGCCCTAGTAACCAGATTTAGGAATGGAGAAATGCTGCCGCCTTGTGGCCGTTTGCCACAACAGCAGCTTTAAACCCAGTGCTCATGGTCACTAAATATTCACACTCATTGCAGCCTGTAAATGGCACCTGCCCTGAAAAACAATCCTGGGGTCGAAAATGGACCCAAAACTTCTAAAGAGGGCAACCATGCAAGAGGACAATTTCAAGAGGTTAATTGTACTCTCCGTTTTTTTCTGTTTTTCTGTACCAGAAATTTAAAACGGCCCCTCCGCCACGCCCCGGTACCCGAGGCCTCCGTTGCCCTGCCTGGGCGGGCGGCGGGGCGCTGCCGGGGCGGGCTGGCCGCGGGGATGGCGGTAAGGCGCAAGGACAAGCGAAGCTGGGCCTCAAGAGGCAGCCCGCGGTCCCCGCCCCCGTCTACGGCCATACCACCCTGAACGCGCCCGATCTCGTCTGATCTCGGAAGCTAAGCAGGGTCGGGCCTGGTTAGTACTTGTGATGGGAGACCGCCTGGGAATACCGGGTGCTGTAGGCTTTTGGCCTCCCGCTGCGGCTCCGCCTTCTCCTTTAGTCGCCCGCGGCGGTGGCCGCCAGCTCCGCCCCCCGCCGGGCACCGCTGCAGGCCCCACCTCCTCCGCCCACCCACCACCACCACCACAGAGCGCCAGAGGGGCCGCTCCATGCGGCCCGAAGGCGGCCCTGGAAGGCAGCGGCACACCCGACGCTCCGGGGGTGGCTGGCCCGGACCCAGACTCCGCCGCGGGCCCGGGTGCCATCCGTGCGGCCCGCGAGCCCCTCCACCTGCACCTGGCCGGCCCCACCGGCGCCCAGCCCCGGCGCCGCCACCTGTCCGCCGGTGTGGCTCTCCGCAGCTCTCTCCGGATAAAGCTGGATAAAGGTCTGGACGGGAAGGAGGGGCAGTGATTCAGCCTATTGCTCTTAGTGCCCCTCCCCCACACTCAGGAGCCCTTTGTGACAAGGCCACAGCTCTGTGATGCAGGCCTGGGGTTCTGCCATCAAGTGAACTCCCAGGGCTCTGTTGCCTGAGGGCGGCAATGCAGTTCAGAAGACGGAGAATCTCTTTTCTTTGAAAAACACTGTTGCTATCTGGCTGAGATCCAGCCCAACTTCCTGGGTGATTGATATCATCCTTGGCTTCCTGTGTGGACTGGGGCTCTTCCTCGTGTTACTCCCCTGCTTCCAGAGTAATCCATTCTTAGCACCACCTAGGAAACCTAGAAACATCAGGAAGCATCAAGTAGAGCTGAAGGGGAGGAGCAGGAGTAGGAAGAAAAGTCGATCTTTGAAAGCTTGCAGAGATTGCCTGGAAGAACTGGAGGGGACTCACAACCTGGCTTCACCTCTGCGGAGCTGCCTGGGGAGGCTTCCTGGCAAGGGCAACTTTCATCAGCTCTCATGGCAAGACCCTCCTGGTGAGATGTGCAAAGCAGTGCCTGCTGGAGCCTGTGGAGGATACTGCTTGAAGGGTTGGGAACCCTGCAGGAACACCTCCTGTAGGGTTTCCTTCCTGGTTCAAGACACTCGAGAGGTGCTGGAAGCACATATTACAAGGTTTTGGGTAAAGCACGGGTGGACCCTACCCCTCAAGGTCCTCAAGCCCATCAATCTCTTGAAGTCGACAAAGTTCCAACCCTCCACCACCCTGCGGTTAGCCTCGTCCCCTTCAGCCACCTGTGTATCTGGGTCCCACTCAACAGTCACGTTTGCTGAGTTCCCGGAGAAACCTCCTCAGGCTCATTCAGGAGAGAAGGTGAGAACAGAAGAGTCCGTTCCTGCCCTGAAGAGGCCTCTCCTTGTCCCCTCCACTGTGTGTAAGGAAATCCAGAGTGCCCTGAGAGCGATTCCACCTGGTGACTACCATGGGCCCTCAAAGGCTTCTCTGACTGCACAGCAGGGCAGGCCACCTTCTCAGTCCCTCACACTCAGCCTTGTGGGCAGAACCTGGAAGAGTGAGACTGTGGAGTGGGTCAAGAGGGACAGCCTAGAGCCAGGTCCAAGTTCAGCAATGGTCAGGAACGAGCCAAGAGAGGAGAGTGGTGGTCAGGCCTCAGGAGACCCCTGCCATAGGGTAACAGTGATGGAGGTGAACTTAGGATCCCAATCTTTGAGAGGTGAAGAGGCCAGGGAGGCTATGGAGGCCAAGGAGTCTCCTGCTCTTCAACCACAGTCTAGTGTTATCTTGGAAACCAAAGTGTTGACAAAATCCCAAACCATAAATGCACCTATGAGGAGTTTAGAGGTGCCAGGGGCCAGTAAAAGTTTCCTACTACCTAGAATGTCTGTTTTCCAACATCTAGGTGAGCCATGCCTTAACATGGAGGTTGCTAGTGAGTTTAACTCCAAAGTAAAGGTACAGTCAGACAACCAGCTTCAGGACTTTCCCAAACACAGGTTCCTTGCTGCAGACAACTTGGCTTCTCAGGTGCCTCAGTGCCATCCCCAGAGAGTCCCCACCAGAGACACGTTAGCTTCCCAGGAGCCAAGTGGCCTTATGGAAGGCCAAAGGAGCAACCTAGGGCAGCAGGAGCCCAAAACTTCAAAACTCCAAGACTCATGGAAGAGCCAGAGCAAGATGATTGTCCCTACTTACAAAAGAGAGGACCGTAGGAGGCATAAACCAGGAGAGCATGAAGAGAGGTTTAAAGAATGAGGGACCCCTCAAGCTGGAAGTATGAGCCGCCCTGCCCAGGTCAGGGGCATAACAGACTCTATTGGGAGCAGATGTCTCCAGCTCATGCCAGAGAAGAAATATAGCCCTCCAGAAAGCCTCTTCAGAAAAAGGATGAGGCTATTTTTAAAGTGGATTTTCCCCAATAAAAAAGTCAATGGTCGAGATGCTCTGCAAAGAAAAAAAAAAAAAAAAGCCCATATCAGCCACTGCCCGGAGTCACGGATCAGTCAAAAGCAGATCAATCTTGAAGAGTGAGACTGCTGAGGGTCAGGCACTCATGACAGCTGTTGGACAGATCGTAGAAGAAAAAAGAGCAATTCACCATGGACTTCATGCCACAAAGTTAAATGAGCACAGACTGGAATTCCAAGTCCCAGTATGTGGGGGTTTCTGCTACCATAGGCTTACCTCCTACCCAGAGCAAGGGAGAATGATGGGTTCTACAGCCTGCAGTCATAAAGCCACCTCCAAGGGCCAGAGTTGTTCTGTCAGGGAAAGGGAAGTCAGACACCAACATAGTTTGAAAAGTGTAAGGTTCGACGATGAGCAGCTGGGCCTAAGGTGCCTCCCATCCTTGTCCCCCAGGAAGAGTGTGTTTCCAGTTAGTACCTGCCAGTATGGGCCAAGGATTCCAGGTGCCCCAGCCCGCCATAAACACTGTCCAAGGCATTGTCATCTTTGGGGAGGTGTCTTGCCTGGTCGACAGTAAAATCCTTCTTTAGTCTTCCCTTTAGTAGGAAAACATGTCTCCAAGTAAAAATTCAGTCCATGTAGAGAAAATGATTTTCTCATTAGCACATCCAAGATATTTAATGTTCCCCAATACATATATATATATATTTTTTCTAATAAAAGCATAGTGTAATGGCAAAAAAAAAAGAAATTTAAAACGGCATGGAAAAATGCTGAACATTAGGAATAATTAAAGATATGCAAATCCAAATTACAAAAACCTATCCGCTCACACCAGTCAGAATGGCCATCAGCAAGAATTCTGCAAAAAGTAAATGCTGAAGGGGTTTTAGAGAAATGCCTACCCTTGGTCCAAAGTGGGACATGGTAAGAGCCAGTAATGAAAAGAAAAATGAGGTGCCTTGTAAAGGTAAATACTGAGCTACCATTCAATCAAGCATACCCACTGCTGGGCCTATCGCCTGAGGGGATGAGAATCAAAAAAACACAGGCTGGGCTTCACTGGTGGCGCAGTGGTTGAGAGCCCGCCTGCCAATGCAGGGGACATGCGTTCATGCTCCGGGTCGGGAAGATCCCACGTGCCGCGGAGCGGCTTGTCCCGTGAGCTAGGGCTGCTGGGCCTGCGCGTCCGGAGCCTGTGCTCTGCATTGGGAGGGACCACCGCAGTGAGAGGCCCACGTACCGAAAAAAAAAAAAAAAAAAAAAAACACAGGCTGGCAATCCTCCACTCCAGCAATATTTACCATAGCCAACACTTGGAAGCTACGAAAGTGTCCATCATCAGAGGAAGGCACAAAGAAGAAGTGGTCCATGTACACAATGGAATATGACTCCAATAAAAAATATATATAAATACAATTTATAAAACAAACCTAAGTAAGGAGACATCAGCTTTTGGGGGCACATTCCACTCTAATATATAACCGAGGAACACCACTGCCCGGATGGTCTGTTTCCCTAGTTCCCAGGTTGGGAAAAGCAGAAATGCTGCCGCCCTCTGGCCGTTACCTGCAACAGCAGCTTTAAGACCTGTGCTAAGGGTCACTTCATATGCAGCAGTACTGGTGGGCTGTAAATGAAACCTGCCCTCAAAACGTCTTGAGGGAGGTAATGGCCAAAATATTTCTAAATGTCACACACACTTCACGAAGACAATTTGAAGAGGTAAGCTGTACTCACAGTTGAAGAAAAGAAGGACATGCCAGAAAGCTCAATTTCAAGGGATTATGAGACGCATGCAAATCCAGCCACAAAGTGGTATCGGCTCACACTAGTCAGAACACACATCAGCAAAAAAACTACAAACAAAAAATGCTGAAGGTGTTGTGGAGAAGCGCATACCCTCAACTTTAAGCGGGACGTAACCTGGAAAGAGCCACTAATGAGAACAGACTGGAGGTGCCTCTACAAGGTAAACATTCCGCTACCATATGATCCAGCAGGCCCACTCCTGGGCCTATAACCTAAGAAGACAGAATTGGAAAGACACAGGCAGGCAAATGTGCATTGCCGCAGCATTACAATAGCCATGACGTGGAAGCAACCAAAAAGTCCATCAACAGATGAGTGGACAAAGAAGAACTGGTACATGTACAGACAGAATATTAGCCAAGGAAGAAAAGGACACCATGCCATTTGCAGCACCGTAGATGAGTCTAGAGGTGATCACGTGACTTGTAGTAAGTCAGAAAGAGAAAGACACGTATCGTAGGATATCACTTATAGATGTTACCTAAAAATTGATACCAGTGAAGATATTTCCACAGAGAAGGGCAATCCCAGATTCATTAAACAAACTTATGGATCACCAACGGAAAGGTGTGAGGATTGGATACATTACGAGATTGGGGTGAACAGACATATACAAACACAGGTGAAATATATAATCACCAAAGACCTACAGAATACCAAGAGAAGACTACTCAACATTCTGTCATAACGTACATGGGAAAAGGATCCCAGCAAGAACAGACATATGTATATGTGTAAAAGAACCACATCTTGCACACCTGCAACAAGCCAAACATTGTAATCAAACATGCTGTGATTAAAAAAATAAAAAAATTAAATTAAGAAAACGAACAAGAAGTAGTGAGACAAACTTAAGGGGCCTTCTCCTGGCACATTCCATTCTAAATTACAACCTAGAACACGACTTCCATTGAGGCTCTGCTGCCCTAGTAACCAGATTTGGTAAGGGAGAACTGCTGCCCCCTTGTGGCCGTTTCACACAACAGCACCTTTAATCCCAGCGCTAATGGTCAGTTGATATTCAAAATCATTGCAGGCCTGTAAATGACACCTGCCCTGAAAACAAATCCTGGGGTCATATATCGACCAAAAAATTCAAAAGACGTCCATATTTCAAAACGACACTTTCAAGAGGCATATTTTGTTCTGCATATTTGTTCTGCACATTAGGGTTCTGCTTCTTTTGCTTTCTTTCTTTCTTTGTTAAAAAAAAAAAAACGGGAATGGAAAAAGGCAACCCTCAGAATGGGAGAAAATATTTGCAAACGAATCCACGGACAAAGGTTTAATCTCCAATATATATAACAGCTCATGCAGCTTAATATTAAAAAAAAACAAACAACCCAATACAAAAATGGGCAGAAGATCTAAATAGACGTTTCTTCAAAGAAGACACAGAGATGGCCAAGACGCACATGAAAAGCTGCTCAACATCACTCATCATTAGAGAAATGCACATCAAAACTACAGTGAGGTATCACCTCACACCTGTTAGAATGGGCATCATCAGAAAATGTACAAACAACAAATGCTGGCGAGGGTGTGGACCAAAGGAACCCTCTTCCACTACTGGTGGGAATGTAAATTGATACAGTCACTATGGAGAACAGCATGGAGGTTCCTTAAAAAACTAAAAATAGAATTACCATAGGATCCAGCAATCCCACTTCCGGGCATATACCCAGAGAAAACCATAAATGAAAAAGACACATTCACCACAATGTTCATTGCAGCACTATTTACAATAGCCAGGTAATGGAAGCAACCTAAATGCCCACAGACAGACGAACGGATAATGATGTGGTCCATCTATGAAACGGAATATTACTCAGCCATAAAAAGGAACGAAACTGGGTCATCTGTGGAGACGTCGACGGATCTAGAGACTGTCATACAGAGTGAAGTAAGTCAGAAGGAGAAAAACAAATATTGTATATTAATGCATATATGTGGAACCTAGAAAAATGGTACAGATGACCCGGTTTGCAGGGCAGAAATAGAGACACAGAGGTAGAGAACAAACGTATGGACACCAAGAGGGGGGAAGCCATGGGTTGTTGGTGGTGGGATGAGTCGGGAGATTGGGATTGTCCTGTATACATGTATATGCATAAAATAGATAACTAATAATAATCCTGCTGAATAAAAAAATAAACTTAAATTTCAAAATTTTTAAAAATAAATAAAATTTTAAAATAAAACGGAAAAAAAGTTCTTCCCTTCACACAGATGTATTTATAGGAATGAATTATTTCCATGCTTATATCTATAAATACATAGAAGAGGAATAAAATCTAACTTGAAGCAAAAAAGAAGAAAAAAAAAACCAGAACCCACCAGTTATACACAGGAAAACCCTATCAGGGCACTGGCTCCAGCGGCAAACAATTCTGAAGTTGGTCAGAGGTGGGGAATCATCTCCCATGCAGCCAGCAGCCCCCCCACCCCCGCAAGGAGCGTCCTCATTGCAAAGCTGGGGGACCGTGCCGAGGCGTCTGTGAGTAAACGTGAGCCGAGCCCCAGGCCAGCTGCTGCTGAACTGTTCCCACCCTTCCCAGGTAAAACACCTGAATATGTCCAAGGACTTGAAAGCCCAGAGGAAGGGCCGTGGAGCCACAGCAGCGACAGCACGCAGGCCGACTTGGTGCCTGCAGGCCAGCCAGGATGGTCCTGGCCCCGGGCGCTCTTCTGGAAGCTTTCCATTTCCCTGCCTGAGATACTCCTCCTGTCCCGGCCCCCACTGCTTTTTTCCTTCCTCACCTCTGCCCGGGGAGAAATTCCAACGGAAGGTATGGGTGACACATCCTCTTCTTTAGCAGGTGGCAGCCCGGCAACTCCTGCAGAAAGTCCAGCAGAGCCCCACTCACACCGGGCCACCCACAGAGCCGTGGCCCCTCACTCCCTCCCACCAGCACAGCCCCGAGACTGCTGACGGGGCAGAGAATATGGCGTCAGGCACAGCTGCAGGGGCTCTTGCTGCCTGGAGCCGTGTTTATATGGACCTCAACCCAGGCACACCTGGGGAGGGCTGGCCGGCAGGGTCAGGCTGCCCAGGTCAGCCCATCCTCACCCCTCAGGGACTCACACTGCAGAAAATGGACCTCGCTGAACCGGCCAGGTCCAAGGAACAGGTGTGGGCTCCTGAGAGTCTGGATAGACAAGGGGCTGCAGCTCCGGCTTGTTTTCTAATCCTTTTATCTGGCCCATGAGTGGGAGACAACTTCAAGAAGACCCTCTCCTAATGAGAGGAACCCAGGAGTCAGGGAGAGGAGGGGTGATGGGTGGAGACAGAGGCCTGGTGCCCCGGCTGCGGTGGAAGCCTCTGGAAGACCAGGCAGAGGGAGGCCGCACAGAGTGATGCCCAGGGTCACAGACCTGTCGGAGCTGCTGTTTGTTAGCTCAAGTCCTGCTCCGAGGTGCTCTGTGTCAGCTCTGAGTGACAGGTGATCTGGGCTGCTCTGCAATGAGGGCTACGTGCACGGTACCTGTGTGCCCAGCCCTGCCGGGGTACCTGCCCAGGGCAGCTCCGTATCCTGGGAGGGGCCTGACCACGAGAGCGCCATGGGCTGCTGGGGAGGGGGGGCCTGCCCAGGTGAGCTCCATATCCTGGGATTGCCCTGACCACGAGAGCCCCGTGGGCTGCTGGGGACCTGGTAAACGATGTCGGGACAGTCAGTGAAGCCACCGAGGATATACATCCGGTAGTTCCTAATTCCTACACCCTGCTGGTCATTCTACCATCCACCAGGACACGGTATTCTGTATTAGCCTTCAGGGATGCCTTCTTCTGGATTCCATTGGTCCCCGAAAGGCTCTGCTGCCCTAGTAACCAGATTTGGGAATGGAGAAATGCTGCCGCCTTGTGGCCGTTTGCCACAACAGCAGCTTTAAACCCAGTGCTCATGGTCACTAAATATTCACACTCATTGCAGCCTGTAAATGGCACCTGCCCTGAAAAACAATCCTGGGGTCGAAAATGGACCCAAAACTTCTAAAGAGGGCAACCATGCAAGAGGACAATTTCAAGAGGTTAATTGTACTCTCCGTTTTTTTCTGTTTTTCTGTACCAGAAATTTAAAACGGCCCCTCCGCCACGCCCCGGTACCCGAGGCCTCCGTTGCCCTGCCTGGGCGGGCGGCGGGGCGCTGCCGGGGCGGGCTGGCCGCGGGGATGGCGGTAAGGCGCAAGGACAAGCGAAGCTGGGCCTCAAGAGGCAGCCCGCGGTCCCCGCCCCCGTCTACGGCCATACCACCCTGAACGCGCCCGATCTCGTCTGATCTCGGAAGCTAAGCAGGGTCGGGCCTGGTTAGTACTTGTGATGGGAGACCGCCTGGGAATACCGGGTGCTGTAGGCTTTTGGCCTCCCGCTGCGGCTCCGCCTTCTCCTTTAGTCGCCCGCGGCGGTGGCCGCCAGCTCCGCCCCCCGCCAGGCACCGCTGCAGGCCCCACCTCCTCCGCCCACCCCCCACCACCACCACAGAGCGCCAGAGGGGCCGCTCCATGCGGCCCGAAGGCGGCCCTGGAAGGCAGCGGCACACCCGACGCTCCGGGGGTGGCTGGCCCGGACCCAGACTCCGCCGCGGGCCCGGGTGCCGTCCGTGCGGCCCGCGAGCCCCTCCACCTGCACCTGGCCGGCCCCACCGGCGCCCAGCCCCGGCGCCGCCACCTGTCCGCCGGTGTGGCTCTCCGCAGCTCTCTCCGGATAAAGCTGGATAAAGGTCTGGACGGGAAGGAGGGGCAGTGATTCAGCCTATTGCTCTTAGTGCCCCTCCCCCACACTCAGGAGCCCTTTGTGACAAGGCCACAGCTCTGTGATGCAGGCCTGGGGTTCTGCCATCAAGTGAACTCCCAGGGCTCTGTTGCCTGAGGGCGGCAATGCAGTTCAGAAGACGGAGAATCTCTTTTCTTTGAAAAACACTGTTGCTATCTGGCTGAGATCCAGCCCAACTTCCTGGGTGATTGATATCATCCTTGGCTTCCTGTGTGGACTGGGGCTCTTCCTCGTGTTACTCCCCTGCTTCCAGAGTAATCCATTCTTAGCACCACCTAGGAAACCTAGAAACATCAGGAAGCATCAAGTAGAGCTGAAGGGGAGGAGCAGGAGTAGGAAGAAAAGTCGATCTTTGAAAGCTTGCAGAGATTGCCTGGAAGAACTGGAGGGGACTCACAACCTGGCTTCACCTCTGCGGAGCTGCCTGGGGAGGCTTCCTGGCAAGGGCAACTTTCATCAGCTCTCATGGCAAGACCCTCCTGGTGAGATGTGCAAAGCAGTGCCTGCTGGAGCCTGTGGAGGATACTGCTTGAAGGGTTGGGAACCCTGCAGGAACACCTCCTGTAGGGTTTCCTTCCTGGTTCAAGACACTCGAGAGGTGCTGGAAGCACATATTACAAGGTTTTGGGTAAAGCACGGGTGGACCCTACCCCTCAAGGTCCTCAAGCCCATCAATCTCTTGAAGTCGACAAAGTTCCAACCCTCCACCACCCTGCGGTTAGCCTCGTCCCCTTCAGCCACCTGTGTATCTGGGTCCCACTCAACAGTCACGTTTGCTGAGTTCCCGGAGAAACCTCCTCAGGCTCATTCAGGAGAGAAGGTGAGAACAGAAGAGTCCGTTCCTGCCCTGAAGAGGCCTCTCCTTGTCCCCTCCACTGTGTGTAAGGAAATCCAGAGTGCCCTGAGAGCGATTCCACCTGGTGACTACCATGGGCCCTCAAAGGCTTCTCTGACTGCACAGCAGGGCAGGCCACCTTCTCAGTCCCTCACACTCAGCCTTGTGGGCAGAACCTGGAAGAGTGAGACTGTGGAGTGGGTCAAGAGGGACAGCCTAGAGCCAGGTCCAAGTTCAGCAATGGTCAGGAACGAGCCAAGAGAGGAGAGTGGTGGTCAGGCCTCAGGAGACCCCTGCCATAGGGTAACAGTGATGGAGGTGAACTTAGGATCCCAATCTTTGAGAGGTGAAGAGGCCAGGGAGGCTATGGAGGCCAAGGAGTCTCCTGCTCTTCAACCACAGTCTAGTGTTATCTTGGAAACCAAAGTGTTGACAAAATCCCAAACCACAAATGCACCTATGAGGAGTTTAGAGGTGCCAGGGGCCAGTAAAAGTTTCCTACTACCTAGAATGTCTGTTTTCCAACATCTAGGTGAGCCATGCCTTAACATGGAGGTTGCTAGTGAGTTTAACTCCAAAGTAAAGGTACAGTCAGACAACCAGCTTCAGGACTTTCCCAAACACAGGTTCCTTGCTGCAGACAACTTGGCTTCTCAGGTGCCTCAGTGCCATCCCCAGAGAGTCCCCACCAGAGACACGTTAGCTTCCCAGGAGCCAAGTGGCCTTATGGAAGGCCAAAGGAGCAACCTAGGGCAGCAGGAGCCCAAAACTTCAAAACTCCAAGACTCATGGAAGAGCCAGAGCAAGATGATTGCCCCTACTTACAAAAGAGAGGACCGTAGGAGGCATAAACCAGGAGAGCATGAAGAGAGGTTTAAAGAATGAGGGACCCCTCAAGCTGGAAGTATGAGCCGCCCTGCCCAGGTCAGGGGCATAACAGACTCTATTGGGAGCAGATGTCTCCAGCTCATGCCAGAGAAGAAATATAGCCCTCCAGAAAGCCTCTTCAGAAAAAGGATGAGGCTATTTTTAAAGTGGATTTTCCCCAATAAAAAAGTCAATGGTCGAGATGCTCTGCAAAGAAAAAAAAAAAAAAAGCCCATATCAGCCACTGCCCGGAGTCACGGATCAGTCAAAAGCAGATCAATCTTGAAGAGTGAGACTGCTGAGGGTCAGGCACTCATGACAGCTGTTGGACAGATCGTAGAAGAAAAAAGAGCAATTCACCATGGACTTCATGCCACAAAGTTAAATGAGCACAGACTGGAATTCCAAGTCCCAGTATGTGGGGGTTTCTGCTACCATAGGCTTACCTCCTACCCAGAGCAAGGGAGAATGATGGGTTCTACAGCCTGCAGTCATAAAGCCACCTCCAAGGGCCAGAGTTGTTCTGTCAGGGAAAGGGAAGTCAGACACCAACATAGTTTGAAAAGTGTAAGGTTCGACGATGAGCAGCTGGGCCTAAGGTGCCTCCCATCCTTGTCCCCCAGGAAGAGTGTGTTTCCAGTTAGTACCTGCCAGTATGGGCCAAGGATTCCAGGTGCCCCAGCCCGCCATAAACACTGTCCAAGGCATTGTCATCTTTGGGGAGGTGTCTTGCCTGGTCGACAGTAAAATCCTTCTTTAGTCTTCCCTTTAGTAGGAAAACATGTCTCCAAGTAAAAATTCAGTCCATGTAGAGAAAATGATTTTCTCATTAGCACATCCAAGATATTTAATGTTCCCCAATACATATATATATATTTTTTTCTAATAAAAGCATAGTGTAATGGCAAAAAAAAAGAAATTTAAAACGGCATGGAAAAATGCTGAACATTAGGAATAATTAAAGATATGCAAATCCAAATTACAAAAACCTATCCGCTCACACCAGTCAGAATGGCCATCAGCAAGAATTCTGCAAAAAGTAAATGCTGAAGGGGTTTTAGAGAAATGCCTACCCTTGGTCCAAAGTGGGACATGGTAAGAGCCAGTAATGAAAACAAAAATGAGGTGCCTTGTAAAGGTAAATACTGAGCTACCATTCAATCAAGCATACCCACTGCTGGGCCTATCGCCTGAGGGGATGAGAATCAAAAAATCACAGGCTGGGCTTCACTGGTGGCGCAGTGGTTGAGAGCCCGCCTGCCAATGCAGGGGACACGCGTTCATGCTCCGGGTCGGGAAGATCCCACGTGCCGCGGAGCGGCTTGTCCCGTGAGCTAGGGCTGCTGGGCCTGCGCGTCCGGAGCCTGTGCTCTGCATTGGGAGGGACCACCGCAGTGAGAGGCCCACGTACCGAAAAAAAAAAAAAAAAAAAAAACACAGGCTGGCAATCCTCCACTCCAGCAATATTTACCATAGCCAACACTTGGAAGCTACGAAAGTGTCCATCATCAGAGGAAGGCACAAAGAAGAAGTGGTCCATGTACACAATGGAATATGACTCCAATAAAAAATATATATAAATACAATTTATAAAACAAACCTAAGTAAGGAGACATCAGCTTTTGGGGGCACATTCCACTCTAATATATAACCGAGGAACACCACTGCCCGGATGGTCTGTTTCCCTAGTTCCCAGGTTGGGAAAAGCAGAAATGCTGCCGCCCTCTGGCCGTTACCTGCAACAGCAGCTTTAAGACCTGTGCTAAGGGTCACTTCATATGCAGCAGTACTGGTGGGCTGTAAATGAAACCTGCCCTCAAAACGTCTTGAGGGAGGTAATGGCCAAAATATTTCTAAATGTCACACACACTTCACGAAGACAATTTGAAGAGGTAAGCTGTACTCACAGTTGAAGAAAAGAAGGACATGCCAGAAAGCTCAATTTCAAGGGATTATGAGACGCATGCAAATCCAGCCACAAAGTGGTATCGGCTCACACTAGTCAGAACACACATCAGCAAAAAAACTACAAACAAAAAATGCTGAAGGTGTTGTGGAGAAGTGCATACCCTCAACTTTAAGCGGGACGTAACCTGGAAAGAGCCACTAATGAGAACAGACTGGAGGTGCCTCTACAAGGTAAACATTCCGCTACCATATGATCCAGCAGGCCCACTCCTGGGCCTATAACCTAAGAAGACAGAATTGGAAAGACACAGGCAGGCAAATGTGCATTGCCGCAGCATTACAATAGCCATGACGTGGAAGCAACCAAAAAGTCCATCAACAGATGAGTGGACAAAGAAGAGCTGGTACATGTACAGAGAGAATATTAGCCAAGGAAGAAAAGGACACCATGCCATTTGCAGCACCGTAGATGAGTCTAGAGGTGATCACGTGACTTGTAGTAAGTCAGAAAGAGAAAGACACGTATCGTAGGATATCACTTATAGATGTTACCTAAAAATTGATACCAGTGAAGATATTTCCACAGAGAAGGGCAATCCCAGATTCATTAAACAAACTTATGGATCACCAACGGAAAGGTGTGAGGATTGGATACATTACGAGATTGGGGTGAACAGACATATACAAACACAGGTGAAATATATAATCACCAAAGACCTACAGAATACCAAGAGAAGACTACTCAACATTCTGTCATAACGTACATGGGAAAAGGATCCCAGCAAGAACAGACATATGTATATGTGTAAAAGAACCACATCTTGCACACCTGCAACAAGCCAAACATTGTAATCAAACATGCTGTGATTAAAAAAATAAAAAAATTAAATTAAGAAAACGAACAAGAAGTAGTGAGACAAACTTAAGGGGCCTTCTCCTGGCACATTCCATTCTAAATTACAACCTAGAACACGACTTCCATTGAGGCTCTGCTGCCCTAGTAACCAGATTTGGTAAGGGAGAACTGCTGCCCCCTTGTGGCCGTTTCACACAACAGCACCTTTAATCCCAGCGCTAATGGTCAGTTGATATTCAAAATCATTGCAGGCCTGTAAATGACACCTGCCCTGAAAACAAATCCTGGGGTCATATATCGACCAAAAAATTCAAAAGACGTCCATATTTCAAAACGACACTTTCAAGAGGCATATTTTGTTCTGCATATTTGTTCTGCACATTAGGGTTCTGCTTCTTTTGCTTTCTTTCTTTCTTTATTAAAAAAAAAACGGGAATGGAAAAAGGCAACCCTCAGAATGGGAGAAAATATTTGCAAACGAATCCACGGACAAAGGTTTAATCTCCAATATATATAACAGCTCATGCAGCTTAATATTAAAAAAAAACAAACAACCCAATACAAAAATGGGCAGAAGATCTAAATAGACGTTTCTTCAAAGAAGACACAGAGATGGCCAAGACGCACATGAAAAGCTGCTCAACATCACTCATCATTAGAGAAATGCACATCAAAACTACAGTGAGGTATCACCTCACACCTGTTAGAATGGGCATCATCAGAAAATGTACAAACAACAAATGCTGGCGAGGGTGTGGACCAAAGGAACCCTCTTCCACTATTGGTGGGAATGTAAATTGATACAGTCACTATGGAGAACAGCATGGAGGTTCCTTAAAAAACTAAAAATAGAATTACCATAGGATCCAGCAATCCCACTTCCGGGCATATACCCAGAGAAAACCATAAATGAAAAAGACACATTCACCACAATGTTCATTGCAGCACTATTTACAATAGCCAGGTAATGGAAGCAACCTAAATGCCCACAGACAGACGAACGGATAATGATGTGGTCCATCTATGAAACGGAATATTACTCAGCCATAAAAAGGAACGAAACTGGGTCATCTGTGGAGACGTCGACGGATCTAGAGACTGTCATACAGAGTGAAGTAAGTCAGAAGGAGAAAAACAAATATTGTATATTAATGCATATATGTGGAACCTAGAAAAATGGTACAGATGACCCGGTTTGCAGGGCAGAAATAGAGACACAGAGGTAGAGAACAAACGTATGGACACCAAGAGGGGGGAAGCCATGGGTTGTTGGTGGTGGGATGAGTCGGGAGATTGGGATTGTCCTGTATACATGTATATGCATAAAATAGATAACTAATAATAATCCTGCTGAATAAAAAAATAAACTTAAATTTCAAAATTTTTAAAAATAAATAAAATTTTAAAATAAAACGGAAAAAAAGTTCTTCCCTTCACACAGATGTATTTATAGGAATGAATTATTTCCATGCTTATATCTATAAATACATAGAAGAGGAATAAAATCTAACTTGAAGCAAAAAAGAAGAAAAAAAAAACCAGAACCCACCAGTTATACACAGGAAAACCCTATCAGGGCACTGGCTCCAGCGGCAAACAATTCTGAAGTTGGTCAGAGGTGGGGAATCATCTCCCATGCAGCCAGCAGCCCCCCCACCCCCGCAAGGAGCGTCCTCATTGCAAAGCTGGGGGACCGTGCCGAGGCGTCTGTGAGTAAACGTGAGCCGAGCCCCAGGCCAGCTGCTGCTGAACTGTTCCCACCCTTCCCAGGTAAAACACCTGAATATGTCCAAGGACTTGAAAGCCCAGAGGAAGGGCCGTGGAGCCACAGCAGCGACAGCACGCAGGCCGACTTGGTGCCTGCAGGCCAGCCAGGATGGTCCTGGCCCCGGGCGCTCTTCTGGAAGCTTTCCATTTCCCTGCCTGAGATACTCCTCCTGTCCCGGCCCCCACTGCTTTTTTCCTTCCTCACCTCTGCCCGGGGAGAAATTCCAACGGAAGGTATGGGTGACACATCCTCTTCTTTAGCAGGTGGCAGCCCGGCAACTCCTGCAGAAAGTCCAGCAGAGCCCCACTCACACCGGGCCACCCACAGAGCCGTGGCCCCTCACTCCCTCCCACCAGCACAGCCCCGAGACTGCTGACGGGGCAGAGAATATGGCGTCAGGCACAGCTGCAGGGGCTCTTGCTGCCTGGAGCCGTGTTTATATGGACCTCAACCCAGGCACACCTGGGGAGGGCTGGCCGGCAGGGTCAGGCTGCCCAGGTCAGCCCATCCTCACCCCTCAGGGACTCACATTGCAGAAAATGGACCTCGCTGAACCGGCCAGGTCCAAGGAACAGGTGTGGGCTCCTGAGAGTCTGGATAGACAAGGGGCTGCAGCTCCGGCTTGTTTTCTAATCCTTTTATCTGGCCCATGAGTGGGAGACAACTTCAAGAAGACCCTCTCCTAATGAGAGGAACCCAGGAGTCAGGGAGAGGAGGGGTGATGGGTGGAGACAGAGGCCTGGTGCCCCGGCTGCGGTGGAAGCCTCTGGAAGACCAGGCAGAGGGAGGCCGCACAGAGTGATGCCCAGGGTCACAGACCTGTCGGAGCTGCTGTTTGTTAGCTAAAGTCCTGCTCCGAGGTGCTCTGTGTCAGCTCTGAGTGACAGGTGATCTGGGCTGCTCTGCAATGAGGGCTACGTGCACGGTACCTGTGTGCCCAGCCCTGCCGGGGTACCTGCCCAGGGCAGCTCCGTATCCTGGGAGGGGCCTGACCACGAGAGCGCCATGGGCTGCTGGGGAGGGGGGGCCTGCCCAGGTGAGCTCCATATCCTGGGATTGCCCTGACCACGAGAGCCCCGTGGGCTGCTGGGGACCTGGTAAACGATGTCGGGACAGTCAGTGAAGCCACCGAGGATATACATCCGGTAGTTCCTAATTCCTACACCCTGCTGGTCATTCTACCATCCACCAGGACACGGTATTCTGTATTAGCCTTCAGGGATGCCTTCTTCTGGATTCCATTGGTCCCCGAAAGGCTCTGCTGCCCTAGTAACCAGATTTGGGAATGGAGAAATGCTGCCGCCTTGTGGCCGTTTGCCACAACAGCAGCTTTAAACCCAGTGCTCATGGTCACTAAATATTCACACTCATTGCAGCCTGTAAATGGCACCTGCCCTGAAAAACAATCCTGGGGTCGAAAATGGACCCAAAACTTCTAAAGAGGGCAACCATGCAAGAGGACAATTTCAAGAGGTTAATTGTACTCTCCGTTTTTTTCTGTTTTTCTGTACCAGAAATTTAAAACGGCCCCTCCGCCACGCCCCGGTACCCGAGGCCTCCGTTGCCCTGCCTGGGCGGGCGGCGGGGCGCTGCCGGGGCGGGCTGGCCGCGGGGATGGCGGTAAGGCGCAAGGACAAGCGAAGCTGGGCCTCAAGAGGCAGCCCGCGGTCCCCGCCCCCGTCTACGGCCATACCACCCTGAACGCGCCCGATCTCGTCTGATCTCGGAAGCTAAGCAGGGTCGGGCCTGGTTAGTACTTGTGATGGGAGACCGCCTGGGAATACCGGGTGCTGTAGGCTTTTGGCCTCCCGCTGCGGCTCCGCCTTCTCCTTTAGTCGCCCGCGGCGGTGGCCGCCAGCTCCGCCCCCCGCCAGGCACCGCTGCAGGCCCCACCTCCTCCGCCCACCCCCCACCACCACCACAGAGCGCCAGAGGGGCCGCTCCATGCGGCCCGAAGGCGGCCCTGGAAGGCAGCGGCACACCCGACGCTCCGGGGGTGGCTGGCCCGGACCCAGACTCCGCCGCGGGCCCGGGTGCCGTCCGTGCGGCCCGCGAGCCCCTCCACCTGCACCTGGCCGGCCCCACCGGCGCCCAGCCCCGGCGCCGCCACCTGTCCGCCGGTGTGGCTCTCCGCAGCTCTCTCCGGATAAAGCTGGATAAAGGTCTGGACGGGAAGGAGGGGCAGTGATTCAGCCTATTGCTCTTAGTGCCCCTCCCCCACACTCAGGAGCCCTTTGTGACAAGGCCACAGCTCTGTGATGCAGGCCTGGGGTTCTGCCATCAAGTGAACTCCCAGGGCTCTGTTGCCTGAGGGCGGCAATGCAGTTCAGAAGACGGAGAATCTCTTTTCTTTGAAAAACACTGTTGCTATCTGGCTGAGATCCAGCCCAACTTCCTGGGTGATTGATATCATCCTTGGCTTCCTGTGTGGACTGGGGCTCTTCCTCGTGTTACTCCCCTGCTTCCAGAGTAATCCATTCTTAGCACCACCTAGGAAACCTAGAAACATCAGGAAGCATCAAGTAGAGCTGAAGGGGAGGAGCAGGAGTAGGAAGAAAAGTCGATCTTTGAAAGCTTGCAGAGATTGCCTGGAAGAACTGGAGGGGACTCACAACCTGGCTTCACCTCTGCGGAGCTGCCTGGGGAGGCTTCCTGGCAAGGGCAACTTTCATCAGCTCTCATGGCAAGACCCTCCTGGTGAGATGTGCAAAGCAGTGCCTGCTGGAGCCTGTGGAGGATACTGCTTGAAGGGTTGGGAACCCTGCAGGAACACCTCCTGTAGGGTTTCCTTCCTGGTTCAAGACACTCGAGAGGTGCTGGAAGCACATATTACAAGGTTTTGGGTAAAGCACGGGTGGACCCTACCCCTCAAGGTCCTCAAGCCCATCAATCTCTTGAAGTCGACAAAGTTCCAACCCTCCACCACCCTGCGGTTAGCCTCGTCCCCTTCAGCCACCTGTGTATCTGGGTCCCACTCAACAGTCACGTTTGCTGAGTTCCCGGAGAAACCTCCTCAGGCTCATTCAGGAGAGAAGGTGAGAACAGAAGAGTCCGTTCCTGCCCTGAAGAGGCCTCTCCTTGTCCCCTCCACTGTGTGTAAGGAAATCCAGAGTGCCCTGAGAGCGATTCCACCTGGTGACTACCATGGGCCCTCAAAGGCTTCTCTGACTGCACAGCAGGGCAGGCCACCTTCTCAGTCCCTCACACTCAGCCTTGTGGGCAGAACCTGGAAGAGTGAGACTGTGGAGTGGGTCAAGAGGGACAGCCTAGAGCCAGGTCCAAGTTCAGCAATGGTCAGGAACGAGCCAAGAGAGGAGAGTGGTGGTCAGGCCTCAGGAGACCCCTGCCATAGGGTAACAGTGATGGAGGTGAACTTAGGATCCCAATCTTTGAGAGGTGAAGAGGCCAGGGAGGCTATGGAGGCCAAGGAGTCTCCTGCTCTTCAACCACAGTCTAGTGTTATCTTGGAAACCAAAGTGTTGACAAAATCCCAAACCACAAATGCACCTATGAGGAGTTTAGAGGTGCCAGGGGCCAGTAAAAGTTTCCTACTACCTAGAATGTCTGTTTTCCAACATCTAGGTGAGCCATGCCTTAACATGGAGGTTGCTAGTGAGTTTAACTCCAAAGTAAAGGTACAGTCAGACAACCAGCTTCAGGACTTTCCCAAACACAGGTTCCTTGCTGCAGACAACTTGGCTTCTCAGGTGCCTCAGTGCCATCCCCAGAGAGTCCCCACCAGAGACACGTTAGCTTCCCAGGAGCCAAGTGGCCTTATGGAAGGCCAAAGGAGCAACCTAGGGCAGCAGGAGCCCAAAACTTCAAAACTCCAAGACTCATGGAAGAGCCAGAGCAAGATGATTGTCCCTACTTACAAAAGAGAGGACCGTAGGAGGCATAAACCAGGAGAGCATGAAGAGAGGTTTAAAGAATGAGGGACCCCTCAAGCTGGAAGTATGAGCCGCCCTGCCCAGGTCAGGGGCATAACAGACTCTATTGGGAGCAGATGTCTCCAGCTCATGCCAGAGAAGAAATATAGCCCTCCAGAAAGCCTCTTCAGAAAAAGGATGAGGCTATTTTTAAAGTGGATTTTCCCCAATAAAAAAGTCAATGGTCGAGATGCTCTGCAAAGAAAAAAAAAAAAAAAAGCCCATATCAGCCACTGCCCGGAGTCACGGATCAGTCAAAAGCAGATCAATCTTGAAGAGTGAGACTGCTGAGGGTCAGGCACTCATGACAGCTGTTGGACAGATCGTAGAAGAAAAAAGAGCAATTCACCATGGACTTCATGCCACAAAGTTAAATGAGCACAGACTGGAATTCCAAGTCCCAGTATGTGGGGGTTTCTGCTACCATAGGCTTACCTCCTACCCAGAGCAAGGGAGAATGATGGGTTCTACAGCCTGCAGTCATAAAGCCACCTCCAAGGGCCAGAGTTGTTCTGTCAGGGAAAGGGAAGTCAGACACCAACATAGTTTGAAAAGTGTAAGGTTCGACGATGAGCAGCTGGGCCTAAGGTGCCTCCCATCCTTGTCCCCCAGGAAGAGTGTGTTTCCAGTTAGTACCTGCCAGTATGGGCCAAGGATTCCAGGTGCCCCAGCCCGCCATAAACACTGTCCAAGGCATTGTCATCTTTGGGGAGGTGTCTTGCCTGGTCGACAGTAAAATCCTTCTTTAGTCTTCCCTTTAGTAGGAAAACATGTCTCCAAGTAAAAATTCAGTCCATGTAGAGAAAATGATTTTCTCATTAGCACATCCAAGATATTTAATGTTCCCCAATACATATATATATATATTTTTTCTAATAAAAGCATAGTGTAATGGCAAAAAAAAAAAGAAATTTAAAACGGCATGGAAAAATGCTGAACATTAGGAATAATTAAAGATATGCAAATCCAAATTACAAAAACCTATCCGCTCACACCAGTCAGAATGGCCATCAGCAAGAATTCTGCAAAAAGTAAATGCTGAAGGGGTTTTAGAGAAATGCCTACCCTTGGTCCAAAGTGGGACATGGTAAGAGCCAGTAATGAAAAGAAAAATGAGGTGCCTTGTAAAGGTAAATACTGAGCTACCATTCAATCAAGCATACCCACTGCTGGGCCTATCGCCTGAGGGGATGAGAATCAAAAAAACACAGGCTGGGCTTCACTGGTGGCGCAGTGGTTGAGAGCCCGCCTGCCAATGCAGGGGACATGCGTTCATGCTCCGGGTCGGGAAGATCCCACGTGCCGCGGAGCGGCTTGTCCCGTGAGCTAGGGCTGCTGGGCCTGCGCGTCCGGAGCCTGTGCTCTGCATTGGGAGGGACCACCGCAGTGAGAGGCCCACGTACCGAAAAAAAAAAAAAAAAAAAAAAAACACAGGCTGGCAATCCTCCACTCCAGCAATATTTACCATAGCCAACACTTGGAAGCTACGAAAGTGTCCATCATCAGAGGAAGGCACAAAGAAGAAGTGGTCCATGTACACAATGGAATATGACTCCAATAAAAAATATATATAAATACAATTTATAAAACAAACCTAAGTAAGGAGACATCAGCTTTTGGGGGCACATTCCACTCTAATATATAACCGAGGAACACCACTGCCCGGATGGTCTGTTTCCCTAGTTCCCAGGTTGGGAAAAGCAGAAATGCTGCCGCCCTCTGGCCGTTACCTGCAACAGCAGCTTTAAGACCTGTGCTAAGGGTCACTTCATATGCAGCAGTACTGGTGGGCTGTAAATGAAACCTGCCCTCAAAACGTCTTGAGGGAGGTAATGGCCAAAATATTTCTAAATGTCACACACACTTCACGAAGACAATTTGAAGAGGTAAGCTGTACTCACAGTTGAAGAAAAGAAGGACATGCCAGAAAGCTCAATTTCAAGGGATTATGAGACGCATGCAAATCCAGCCACAAAGTGGTATCGGCTCACACTAGTCAGAACACACATCAGCAAAAAAACTACAAACAAAAAATGCTGAAGGTGTTGTGGAGAAGCGCATACCCTCAACTTTAAGCGGGACGTAACCTGGAAAGAGCCACTAATGAGAACAGACTGGAGGTGCCTCTACAAGGTAAACATTCCGCTACCATATGATCCAGCAGGCCCACTCCTGGGCCTATAACCTAAGAAGACAGAATTGGAAAGACACAGGCAGGCAAATGTGCATTGCCGCAGCATTACAATAGCCATGACGTGGAAGCAACCAAAAAGTCCATCAACAGATGAGTGGACAAAGAAGAACTGGTACATGTACAGACAGAATATTAGCCAAGGAAGAAAAGGACACCATGCCATTTGCAGCACCGTAGATGAGTCTAGAGGTGATCACGTGACTTGTAGTAAGTCAGAAAGAGAAAGACACATATCGTAGGATATCACTTATAGATGTTACCTAAAAATTGATACCAGTGAAGATATTTCCACAGAGAAGGGCAATCCCAGATTCATTAAACAAACTTATGGATCACCAACGGAAAGGTGTGAGGATTGGATACATTACGAGATTGGGGTGAACAGACATATACAAACACAGGTGAAATATATAATCACCAAAGACCTACAGAATACCAAGAGAAGACTACTCAACATTCTGTCATAACGTACATGGGAAAAGGATCCCAGCAAGAACAGACATATGTATATGTGTAAAAGAACCACATCTTGCACACCTGCAACAAGCCAAACATTGTAATCAAACATGCTGTGATTAAAAAAATAAAAAAATTAAATTAAGAAAACGAACAAGAAGTAGTGAGACAAACTTAAGGGGCCTTCTCCTGGCACATTCCATTCTAAATTACAACCTAGAACACGACTTCCATTGAGGCTCTGCTGCCCTAGTAACCAGATTTGGTAAGGGAGAACTGCTGCCCCCTTGTGGCCGTTTCACACAACAGCACCTTTAATCCCAGCGCTAATGGTCAGTTGATATTCAAAATCATTGCAGGCCTGTAAATGACACCTGCCCTGAAAACAAATCCTGGGGTCATATATCGACCAAAAAATTCAAAAGACGTCCATATTTCAAAACGACACTTTCAAGAGGCATATTTTGTTCTGCATATTTGTTCTGCACATTAGGGTTCTGCTTCTTTTGCTTTCTTTCTTTCTTTGTTAAAAAAAAAAAACGGGAATGGAAAAAGGCAACCCTCAGAATGGGAGAAAATATTTGCAAACGAATCCACGGACAAAGGTTTAATCTCCAATATATATAACAGCTCATGCAGCTTAATATTAAAAAAAAACAAACAACCCAATACAAAAATGGGCAGAAGATCTAAATAGACGTTTCTTCAAAGAAGACACAGAGATGGCCAAGACGCACATGAAAAGCTGCTCAACATCACTCATCATTAGAGAAATGCACATCAAAACTACAGTGAGGTATCACCTCACACCTGTTAGAATGGGCATCATCAGAAAATGTACAAACAACAAATGCTGGCGAGGGTGTGGACCAAAGGAACCCTCTTCCACTACTGGTGGGAATGTAAATTGATACAGTCACTATGGAGAACAGCATGGAGGTTCCTTAAAAAACTAAAAATAGAATTACCATAGGATCCAGCAATCCCACTTCCGGGCATATACCCAGAGAAAACCATAAATGAAAAAGACACATTCACCACAATGTTCATTGCAGCACTATTTACAATAGCCAGGTAATGGAAGCAACCTAAATGCCCACAGACAGACGAACGGATAATGATGTGGTCCATCTATGAAACGGAATATTACTCAGCCATAAAAAGGAACGAAACTGGGTCATCTGTGGAGACGTCGACGGATCTAGAGACTGTCATACAGAGTGAAGTAAGTCAGAAGGAGAAAAACAAATATTGTATATTAATGCATATATGTGGAACCTAGAAAAATGGTACAGATGACCCGGTTTGCAGGGCAGAAATAGAGACACAGAGGTAGAGAACAAACGTATGGACACCAAGAGGGGGGAAGCCATGGGTTGTTGGTGGTGGGATGAGTCGGGAGATTGGGATTGTCCTGTATACATGTATATGCATAAAATAGATAACTAATAATAATCCTGCTGAATAAAAAAATAAACTTAAATTTCAAAATTTTAAAAAATAAATAAAATTTTAAAATAAAACGGAAAAAAGTTCTTCCCTTCACACAGATGTATTTATAGGAATGAATTATTTCCATGCTTATATCTATAAATACATAGAAGAGGAATAAAATCTAACTTGAAGCAAAAAAGAAAAAAAAAAAAAACAGAACCCACCAGTTATACACAGGAAAACCCTATCAGGGCACTGGCTCCAGCGGCAAACAATTCTGAAGTTGGTCAGAGGTGGGGAATCATCTCCCATGCAGCCAGCAGCCCCCCCACCCCCGCAAGGAGCGTCCTCATTGCAAAGCTGGGGGACCGTGCCGAGGCGTCTGTGAGTAAACGTGAGCCGAGCCCCAGGCCAGCTGCTGCTGAACTGTTCCCACCCTTCCCAGGTAAAACACCTGAATATGTCCAAGGACTTGAAAGCCCAGAGGAAGGGCCGTGGAGCCACAGCAGCGACAGAACGCAGGCCGACTTGGTGCCTGCAGGCCAGCCAGGATGGTCCTGGCCCCGGGCGCTCTTCTGGAAGCTTTCCATTTCCCTGCCTGAGATACTCCTCCTGTCCCGGCCCCCACTGCTTTTTTCCTTCCTCACCTCTGCCCGGGGAGAAATTCCAACGGAAGGTATGGGTGACACATCCTCTTCTTTAGCAGGTGGCAGCCCGGCAACTCCTGCAGAAAGTCCAGCAGAGCCCCACTCACACCGGGCCACCCACAGAGCCGTGGCCCCTCACTCCCTCCCACCAGCACAGCCCCGAGACTGCTGACGGGGCAGAGAATATGGCGTCAGGCACAGCTGCAGGGGCTCTTGCTGCCTGGAGCCGTGTTTATATGGACCTCAACCCAGGCACACCTGGGGAGGGCTGGCCGGCAGGGTCAGGCTGCCCAGGTCAGCCCATCCTCACCCCTCAGGGACTCACATTGCAGAAAATGGACCTCGCTGAACCGGCCAGGTCCAAGGAACAGGTGTGGGCTCCTGAGAGTCTGGATAGACAAGGGGCTGCAGCTCCGGCTTGTTTTCTAATCCTTTTATCTGGCCCATGAGTGGGAGACAACTTCAAGAAGACCCTCTCCTAATGAGAGGAACCCAGGAGTCAGGGAGAGGAGGGGTGATGGGTGGAGACAGAGGCCTGGTGCCCCGGCTGCGGTGGAAGCCTCTGGAAGACCAGGCAGAGGGAGGCCGCACAGAGTGATGCCCAGGGTCACAGACCTGTCGGAGCTGCTGTTTGTTAGCTCAAGTCCTGCTCCGAGGTGCTCTGTGTCAGCTCTGAGTGACAGGTGATCTGGGCTGCTCTGCAATGAGGGCTACGTGCACGGTACCTGTGTGCCCAGCCCTGCCGGGGTACCTGCCCAGGGCAGCTCCGTATCCTGGGAGGGGCCTGACCACGAGAGCGCCATGGGCTGCTGGGGAGGGGGGGCCTGCCCAGGTGAGCTCCATATCCTGGGATTGCCCTGACCACGAGAGCCCCGTGGGCTGCTGGGGACCTGGTAAACGATGTCGGGACAGTCAGTGAAGCCACCGAGGATATACATCCGGTAGTTCCTAATTCCTACACCCTGCTGGTCATTCTACCATCCACCAGGACACGGTATTCTGTATTAGCCTTCAGGGATGCCTTCTTCTGGATTCCATTGGTCCCCGAAAGGCTCTGCTGCCCTAGTAACCAGATTTGGGAATGGAGAAATGCTGCCGCCTTGTGGCCGTTTGCCACAACAGCAGCTTTAAACCCAGTGCTCATGGTCACTAAATATTCACACTCATTGCAGCCTGTAAATGGCACCTGCCCTGAAAAACAATCCTGGGGTCGAAAATGGACCCAAAACTTCTAAAGAGGGCAACCATGCAAGAGGACAATTTCAAGAGGTTAATTGTACTCTCCGTTTTTTTCTGTTTTTCTGTACCAGAAATTTAAAACGGCCCCTCCGCCACGCCCCGGTACCCGAGGCCTCCGTTGCCCTGCCTGGGCGGGCGGCGGGGCGCTGCCGGGGCGGGCTGGCCGCGGGGATGGCGGTAAGGCGCAAGGACAAGCGAAGCTGGGCCTCAAGAGGCAGCCCGCGGTCCCCGCCCCCGTCTACGGCCATACCACCCTGAACGCGCCCGATCTCGTCTGATCTCGGAAGCTAAGCAGGGTCGGGCCTGGTTAGTACTTGTGATGGGAGACCGCCTGGGAATACCGGGTGCTGTAGGCTTTTGGCCTCCCGCTGCGGCTCCGCCTTCTCCTTTAGTCGCCCGCGGCGGTGGCCGCCAGCTCCGCCCCCCGCCGGGCACCGCTGCAGGCCCCACCTCCTCCGCCCACCCCCCACCACCACCACAGAGCGCCAGAGGGGCCGCTCCATGCGGCCCGAAGGCGGCCCTGGAAGGCAGCGGCACACCCGACGCTCCGGGGGTGGCTGGCCCGGACCCAGACTCCGCCGCGGGCCCGGGTGCCGTCCGTGCGGCCCGCGAGCCCCTCCACCTGCACCTGGCCGGCCCCACCGGCGCCCAGCCCCGGCGCCGCCACCTGTCCGCCGGTGTGGCTCTCCGCAGCTCTCTCCGGATAAAGCTGGATAAAGGTCTGGACGGGAAGGAGGGGCAGTGATTCAGCCTATTGCTCTTAGTGCCCCTCTCCCACACTCAGGAGCCCTTTGTGACAAGGCCACAGCTCTGTGATGCAGGCCTGGGGTTCTGCCATCAAGTGAACTCCCAGGGCTCTGTTGCCTGAGGGCGGCAATGCAGTTCAGAAGACGGAGAATCTCTTTTCTTTGAAAAACACTGTTGCTATCTGGCTGAGATCCAGCCCAACTTCCTGGGTGATTGATATCATCCTTGGCTTCCTGTGTGGACTGGGGCTCTTCCTCGTGTTACTCCCCTGCTTCCAGAGTAATCCATTCTTAGCACCACCTAGGAAACCTAGAAACATCAGGAAGCATCAAGTAGAGCTGAAGGGGAGGAGCAGGAGTAGGAAGAAAAGTCGATCTTTGAAAGCTTGCAGAGATTGCCTGGAAGAACTGGAGGGGACTCACAACCTGGCTTCACCTCTGCGGAGCTGCCTGGGGAGGCTTCCTGGCAAGGGCAACTTTCATCAGCTCTCATGGCAAGACCCTCCTGGTGAGATGTGCAAAGCAGTGCCTGCTGGAGCCTGTGGAGGATACTGCTTGAAGGGTTGGGAACCCTGCAGGAACACCTCCTGTAGGGTTTCCTTCCTGGTTCAAGACACTCGAGAGGTGCTGGAAGCACATATTACAAGGTTTTGGGTAAAGCACGGGTGGACCCTACCCCTCAAGGTCCTCAAGCCCATCAATCTCTTGAAGTCGACAAAGTTCCAACCCTCCACCACCCTGCGGTTAGCCTCATCCCCTTCAGCCACCTGTGTATCTGGGTCCCACTCAACAGTCACGTTTGCTGAGTTCCCGGAGAAACCTCCTCAGGCTCATTCAGGAGAGAAGGTGAGAACAGAAGAGTCCGTTCCTGCCCTGAAGAGGCCTCTCCTTGTCCCCTCCACTGTGTGTAAGGAAATCCAGAGTGCCCTGAGAGCGATTCCACCTGGTGACTACCATGGGCCCTCAAAGGCTTCTCTGACTGCACAGCAGGGCAGGCCACCTTCTCAGTCCCTCACACTCAGACTTGTGGGCAGAACCTGGAAGAGTGAGACTGTGGAGTGGGTCAAGAGGGACAGCCTAGAGCCAGGTCCAAGTTCAGCAATGGTCAGGAACGAGCCAAGAGAGGAGAGTGGTGGTCAGGCCTCAGGAGACCCCTGCCATAGGGTAACAGTGATGGAGGTGAACTTAGGATCCCAATCTTTGAGAGGTGAAGAGGCCAGGGAGGCTATGGAGGCCAAGGAGTCTCCTGCTCTTCAACCACAGTCTAGTGTTATCTTGGAAACCAAAGTGTTGACAAAATCCCAAACCACAAATGCACCTATGAGGAGTTTAGAGGTGCCAGGGGCCAGTAAAAGTTTCCTACTACCTAGAATGTCTGTTTTCCAACATCTAGGTGAGCCATGCCTTAACATGGAGGTTGCTAGTGAGTTTAACTCCAAAGTAAAGGTACAGTCAGACAACCAGCTTCAGGACTTTCCCAAACACAGGTTCCTTGCTGCAGACAACTTGGCTTCTCAGGTGCCTCAGTGCCATCCCCAGAGAGTCCCCACCAGAGACACGTTAGCTTCCCAGGAGCCAAGTGGCCTTATGGAAGGCCAAAGGAGCAACCTAGGGCAGCAGGAGCCCCAAACTTCAAAACTCCAAGACTCATGGAAGAGCCAGAGCAAGATGATTGCCCCTACTTACAAAAGAGAGGACCGTAGGAGGCATAAACCAGGAGAGCATGAAGAGAGGTTTAAAGAATGAGGGACCCCTCAAGCTGGAAGTATGAGCCGCCCTGCCCAGGTCAGGGGCATAACAGACTCTATTGGGAGCAGATGTCTCCAGCTCATGCCAGAGAAGAAATATAGCCCTCCAGAAAGCCTCTTCAGAAAAAGGATGAGGCTATTTTTAAAGTGGATTTTCCCCAATAAAAAAGTCAATGGTCGAGATGCTCTGCAAAGAAAAAAAAAAAAGCCCATATCAGCCACTGCCCGGAGTCACGGATCAGTCAAAAGCAGATCAATCTTGAAGAGTGAGACTGCTGAGGGTCAGGCACTCATGACAGCTGTTGGACAGATCGTAGAAGAAAAAAGAGCAATTCACCATGGACTTCATGCCACAAAGTTAAATGAGCACAGACTGGAATTCCAAGTCCCAGTATGTGGGGGTTTCTGCTACCATAGGCTTACCTCCTACCCAGAGCAAGGGAGAATGATGGGTTCTACAGCCTGCAGTCATAAAGCCACCTCCAAGGGCCAGAGTTGTTCTGTCAGGGAAAGGGAAGTCAGACACCAACATAGTTTGAAAAGTGTAAGGTTCGACGATGAGCAGCTGGGCCTAAGGTGCCTCCCATCCTTGTCCCCCAGGAAGAGTGTGTTTCCAGTTAGTACCTGCCAGTGTGGGCCAAGGATTCCAGGTGCCCCAGCCCGCCATAAACACTGTCCAAGGCATTGTCATCTTTGGGGAGGTGTCTTGCCTGGTCGACAGTAAAATCCTTCTTTAGTCTTCCCTTTAGTAGGAAAACATGTCTCCAAGTAAAAATTCAGTCCATGTAGAGAAAATGATTTTCTCATTAGCACATCCAAGATATTTAATGTTCCCCAATACATATATATATATATTTTTTCTAATAAAAGCATAGTGTAATGGCAAAAAAAAAAGAAATTTAAAACGGCATGGAAAAATGCTGAACATTAGGAATAATTAAAGATATGCAAATCCAAATTACAAAAACCTATCCGCTCACACCAGTCAGAATGGCCATCAGCAAGAATTCTGCAAAAAGTAAATGCTGAAGGGGTTTTAGAGAAATGCCTACCCTTGGTCCAAAGTGGGACATGGTAAGAGCCAGTAATGAAAAGAAAAATGAGGTGCCTTGTAAAGGTAAATACTGAGCTACCATTCAATCAAGCATACCCACTGCTGGGCCTATCGCCTGAGGGGATGAGAATCAAAAAAACACAGGCTGGGCTTCACTGGTGGCGCAGTGGTTGAGAGCCCGCCTGCCAATGCAGGGGACATGCGTTCATGCTCCGGGTCGGGAAGATCCCACGTGCCGCGGAGCGGCTTGTCCCGTGAGCTAGGGCTGCTGGGCCTGCGCGTCCGGAGCCTGTGCTCTGCATTGGGAGGGACCACCGCAGTGAGAGGCCCACGTACCGAAAAAAAAAAAAAAAAAAAAAAACACAGGCTGGCAATCCTCCACTCCAGCAATATTTACCATAGCCAACACTTGGAAGCTACGAAAGTGTCCATCATCAGAGGAAGGCACAAAGAAGAAGTGGTCCATGTACACAATGGAATATGACTCCAATAAAAAATATATATAAATACAATTTATAAAACAAACCTAAGTAAGGAGACATCAGCTTTTGGGGGCACATTCCACTCTAATATATAACCGAGGAACACCACTGCCCGGATGGTCTGTTTCCCTAGTTCCCAGGTTGGGAAAAGCAGAAATGCTGCCGCCCTCTGGCCGTTACCTGCAACAGCAGCTTTAAGACCTGTGCTAAGGGTCACTTCATATGCAGCAGTACTGGTGGGCTGTAAATGAAACCTGCCCTCAAAACGTCTTGAGGGAGGTAATGGCCAAAATATTTCTAAATGTCACACACACTTCACGAAGACAATTTGAAGAGGTAAGCTGTACTCACAGTTGAAGAAAAGAAGGACATGCCAGAAAGCTCAATTTCAAGGGATTATGAGACGCATGCAAATCCAGCCACAAAGTGGTATCGGCTCACACTAGTCAGAACACACATCAGCAAAAAAAACTACAAACAAAAAATGCTGAAGGTGTTGTGGAGAAGTGCATACCCTCAACTTTAAGCGGGACGTAACCTGGAAAGAGCCACTAATGAGAACAGACTGGAGGTGCCTCTACAAGGTAAACATTCCGCTACCATATGATCCAGCAGGCCCACTCCTGGGCCTATAACCTAAGAAGACAGAATTGGAAAGACACAGGCAGGCAAATGTGCATTGCCGCAGCATTACAATAGCCATGACGTGGAAGCAACCAAAAAGTCCATCAACAGATGAGTGGACAAAGAAGAACTGGTACATGTACAGACAGAATATTAGCCAAGGAAGAAAAGGACACCATGCCATTTGCAGCACCGTAGATGAGTCTAGAGGTGATCACGTGACTTGTAGTAAGTCAGAAAGAGAAAGACACGTATCGTAGGATATCACTTATAGATGTTACCTAAAAATTGATACCAGTGAAGATATTTCCACAGAGAAGGGCAATCCCAGATTCATTAAACAAACTTATGGATCACCAACGGAAAGGTGTGAGGATTGGATACATTACGAGATTGGGGTGAACAGACATATACAAACACAGGTGAAATATATAATCACCAAAGACCTACAGAATACCAAGAGAAGACTACTCAACATTCTGTCATAACGTACATGGGAAAAGGATCCCAGCAAGAACAGACATATGTATATGTGTAAAAGAACCACATCTTGCACACCTGCAACAAGCCAAACATTGTAATCAAACATGCTGTGATTAAAAAAATTAAAAAATTAAATTAAGAAAACGAACAAGAAGTAGTGAGACAAACTTAAGGGGCCTTCTCCTGGCACATTCCATTCTAAATTACAACCTAGAACACGACTTCCATTGAGGCTCTGCTGCCCTAGTAACCAGATTTGGTAAGGGAGAACTGCTGCCCCCTTGTGGCCGTTTCACACAACAGCACCTTTAATCCCAGCGCTAATGGTCAGTTGATATTCAAAATCATTGCAGGCCTGTAAATGACACCTGCCCTGAAAACAAATCCTGGGGTCATATATCGACCAAAAAATTCAAAAGACGTCCATATTTCAAAACGACACTTTCAAGAGGCATATTTTGTTCTGCATATTTGTTCTGCACATTAGGGTTCTGCTTCTTTTGCTTTCTTTCTTTCTTTGTTAAAAAAAAAAAAACGGGAATGGAAAAAGGCAACCCTCAGAATGGGAGAAAATATTTGCAAACGAATCCACGGACAAAGGTTTAATCTCCAATATATATAACAGCTCATGCAGCTTAATATTAAAAAAAAAACAAACAACCCAATACAAAAATGGGCAGAAGATCTAAATAGACGTTTCTTCAAAGAAGACACAGAGATGGCCAAGACGCACATGAAAAGCTGCTCAACATCACTCATCATTAGAGAAATGCACATCAAAACTACAGTGAGGTATCACCTCACACCTGTTAGAATGGGCATCATCAGAAAATGTACAAACAACAAATGCTGGCGAGGGTGTGGACCAAAGGAACCCTCTTCCACTATTGGTGGGAATGTAAATTGATACAGTCACTATGGAGAACAGCATGGAGGTTCCTTAAAAAACTAAAAATAGAATTACCATAGGATCCAGCAATCCCACTTCCGGGCATATACCCAGAGAAAACCATAAATGAAAAAGACACATTCACCACAATGTTCATTGCAGCACTATTTACAATAGCCAGGTAATGGAAGCAACCTAAATGCCCACAGACAGACGAACGGATAATGATGTGGTCCATCTATGAAACGGAATATTACTCAGCCATAAAAAGGAACGAAACTGGGTCATCTGTGGAGACGTCGACGGATCTAGAGACTGTCATACAGAGTGAAGTAAGTCAGAAGGAGAAAAACAAATATTGTATATTAATGCATATATGTGGAACCTAGAAAAATGGTACAGATGACCCGGTTTGCAGGGCAGAAATAGAGACACAGAGGTAGAGAACAAACGTATGGACACCAAGAGGGGGGAAGCCATGGGTTGTTGGTGGTGGGATGAGTCGGGAGATTGGGATTGTCCTGTATACATGTATATGCATAAAATAGATAACTAATAATAATCCTGCTGAATAAAAAAATAAACTTAAATTATAAAATTTTAAAATAAAACGGAAAAAAGTTCTTCCCTTCACACAGATGTATTTATAGGAATGAATTATTTCCATGCTTATATCTATAAATACATAGAAGAGGAATAAAATCTAACTTGAAGCAAAAAAGAAAAAAAAAAAACCAGAACCCACCAGTTATACACAGGAAAACCCTATCAGGGCACTGGCTCCAGCGGCAAACAATTCTGAAGTTGGTCAGAGGTGGGGAATCATCTCCCATGCAGCCAGCAGCCCCCCCACCCCCGCAAGGAGCGTCGTCATTGCAAAGCTGGGGGACCGTGCCGAGGCGTCTGTGAGTAAACGTGAGCCGAGCCCCAGGCCAGCTGCTGCTGAACTGTTCCCACCCTTCCCAGGTAAAACACCTGAATATGTCCAAGGACTTGAAAGCCCAGAGGAAGGGCCGTGGAGCCACAGCAGCGACAGCACGCAGGCCGACTTGGTGCCTGCAGGCCAGCCAGGATGGTCCTGGCCCCGGGCGCTCTTCTGGAAGCTTTCCATTTCCCTGCCTGAGATACTCCTCCTGTCCCGGCCCCCACTGCTTTTTTCCTTCCTCACCTCTGCCCGGGGAGAAATTCCAACGGAAGGTATGGGTGACACATCCTCTTCTTTAGCAGGTGGCAGCCCGGCAACTCCTGCAGAAAGTCCAGCAGAGCCCCACTCACACCGGGCCACCCACAGAGCCGTGGCCCCTCACTCCCTCCCACCAGCACAGCCCCGAGACTGCTGACGGGGCAGAGAATATGGCGTCAGGCACAGCTGCAGGGGCTCTTGCTGCCTGGAGCCGTGTTTATATGGACCTCAACCCAGGCACACCTGGGGAGGGCTGGCCGGCAGGGTCAGGCTGCCCAGGTCAGCCCATCCTCACCCCTCAGGGACTCACATTGCAGAAAATGGACCTCGCTGAACCGGCCAGGTCCAAGGAACAGGTGTGGGCTCCTGAGAGTCTGGATAGACAAGGGGCTGCAGCTCCGGCTTGTTTTCTAATCCTTTTATCTGGCCCATGAGTGGGAGACAACTTCAAGAAGACCCTCTCCTAATGAGAGGAACCCAGGAGTCAGGGAGAGGAGGGGTGATGGGTGGAGACAGAGGCCTGGTGCCCCGGCTGCGGTGGAAGCCTCTGGAAGACCAGGCAGAGGGAGGCCGCACAGAGTGATGCCCAGGGTCACAGACCTGTCGGAGCTGCTGTTTGTTAGCTCAAGTCCTGCTCCAAGGTGCTCTGTGTCAGCTCTGAGTGACAGGTGATCTGGGCTGCTCTGCAATGAGGGCTACGTGCACGGTACCTGTGTGCCCAGCCCTGCCGGGGTACCTGCCCAGGGCAGCTCCGTATCCTGGGAGGGGCCTGACCACGAGAGCGCCATGGGCTGCTGGGGAGGGGGGGCCTGCCCAGGTGAGCTCCATATCCTGGGATTGCCCTGACCACGAGAGCCCCGTGGGCTGCTGGGGACCTGGTAAACGATGTCGGGACAGTCAATGAAGCCACCGAGGATATACATCCGGTAGTTCCTAATTCCTACACCCTGCTGGTCGTTCTACCATCCACCAGGACACGGTATTCTGTATGAGACTTCAGTGATGCCTTCTTCTGGATTCCATTGGTCCCCGAAAGGCTCTGCTGCCCTAGTAACCAGATTTGGGAATGGAGAAATGCTGCCGCCTTGTGGCCGTTTGCCACAACAGCAGCTTTAAACCCAGTGCTCATGGTCACTAAATATTCACACTCATTGCAGCCTGTAAATGGCACCTGCCCTGAAAAACAATCCTGGGGTCGAAAATGGACCCAAAACTTCTAAAGAGGGCAACCATGCAAGAGGACAATTTCAAGAGGTTAATTGTACTCTCCGTTTTTTTCTGTTTTTCTGTACCAGAAATTTAAAACGGCCCCTCCGCCACGCCCCGGTACCCGAGGCCTCCGTTGCCCTGCCTGGGCGGGCGGCGGGGCGCTGCCGGGGCGGGCTGGCCGCGGGGATGGCGGTAAGGCGCAAGGACAAGCGAAGCTGGGCCTCAAGAGGCAGCCCGCGGTCCCCGCCCCCGTCTACGGCCATACCACCCTGAACGCGCCCGATCTCGTCTGATCTCGGAAGCTAAGCAGGGTCGGGCCTGGTTAGTACTTGTGATGGGAGACCGCCTGGGAATACCGGGTGCTGTAGGCTTTTGGCCTCCCGCTGCGGCTCCGCCTTCTCCTTTAGTCGCCCGCGGCGGTGGCCGCCAGCTCCGCCCCCCGCCGGGCACCGCTGCAGGCCCCACCTCCTCCGCCCACCCCCCACCACCACCACAGAGCGCCAGAGGGGCCGCTCCATGCGGCCCGAAGGCGGCCCTGGAAGGCAGCGGCACACCCGACGCTCCGGGGGTGGCTGGCCCGGACCCAGACTCCGCCGCGGGCCCGGGTGCCGTCCGTGCGGCCCGCGAGCCCCTCCACCTGCACCTGGCCGGCCCCACCGGCGCCCAGCCCCGGCGCCGCCACCTGTCCGCCGGTGTGGCTCTCCGCAGCTCTCTCCGGATAAAGCTGGATAAAGGTCTGGACGGGAAGGAGGGGCAGTGATTCAGCCTATTGCTCTTAGTGCCCCTCTCCCACACTCAGGAGCCCTTTGTGACAAGGCCACAGCTCTGTGATGCAGGCCTGGGGTTCTGCCATCAAGTGAACTCCCAGGGCTCTGTTGCCTGAGGGCGGCAATGCAGTTCAGAAGACGGAGAATCTCTTTTCTTTGAAAAACACTGTTGCTATCTGGCTGAGATCCAGCCCAACTTCCTGGGTGATTGATATCATCCTTGGCTTCCTGTGTGGACTGGGGCTCTTCCTCGTGTTACTCCCCTGCTTCCAGAGTAATCCATTCTTAGCACCACCTAGGAAACCTAGAAACATCAGGAAGCATCAAGTAGAGCTGAAGGGGAGGAGCAGGAGTAGGAAGAAAAGTCGATCTTTGAAAGCTTGCAGAGATTGCCTGGAAGAACTGGAGGGGACTCACAACCTGGCTTCACCTCTGCGGAGCTGCCTGGGGAGGCTTCCTGGCAAGGGCAACTTTCATCAGCTCTCATGGCAAGACCCTCCTGGTGAGATGTGCAAAGCAGTGCCTGCTGGAGCCTGTGGAGGATACTGCTTGAAGGGTTGGGAACCCTGCAGGAACACCTCCTGTAGGGTTTCCTTCCTGGTTCAAGACACTCGAGAGGTGCTGGAAGCACATATTACAAGGTTTTGGGTAAAGCACGGGTGGACCCTACCCCTCAAGGTCCTCAAGCCCATCAATCTCTTGAAGTCGACAAAGTTCCAACCCTCCACCACCCTGCGGTTAGCCTCGTCCCCTTCAGCCACCTGTGTATCTGGGTCCCACTCAACAGTCACGTTTGCTGAGTTCCCGGAGAAACCTCCTCAGGCTCATTCAGGAGAGAAGGTGAGAACAGAAGAGTCCGTTCCTGCCCTGAAGAGGCCTCTCCTTGTCCCCTCCACTGTGTGTAAGGAAATCCAGAGTGCCCTGAGAGCGATTCCACCTGGTGACTACCATGGGCCCTCAAAGGCTTCTCTGACTGCACAGCAGGGCAGGCCACCTTCTCAGTCCCTCACACTCAGCCTTGTGGGCAGAACCTGGAAGAGTGAGACTGTGGAGTGGGTCAAGAGGGACAGCCTAGAGCCAGGTCCAAGTTCAGCAATGGTCAGGAACGAGCCAAGAGAGGAGAGTGGTGGTCAGGCCTCAGGAGACCCCTGCCATAGGGTAACAGTGATGGAGGTGAACTTAGGATCCCAATCTTTGAGAGGTGAAGAGGCCAGGGAGGCTATGGAGGCCAAGGAGTCTCCTGCTCTTCAACCACAGTCTAGTGTTATCTTGGAAACCAAAGTGTTGACAAAATCCCAAACCACAAATGCACCTATGAGGAGTTTAGAGGTGCCAGGGGCCAGTAAAAGTTTCCTACTACCTAGAATGTCTGTTTTCCAACATCTAGGTGAGCCATGCCTTAACATGGAGGTTGCTAGTGAGTTTAACTCCAAAGTAAAGGTACAGTCAGACAACCAGCTTCAGGACTTTCCCAAACACAGGTTCCTTGCTGCAGACAACTTGGCTTCTCAGGTGCCTCAGTGCCATCCCCAGAGAGTCCCCACCAGAGACACGTTAGCTTCCCAGGAGCCAAGTGGCCTTATGGAAGGCCAAAGGAGCAACCTAGGGCAGCAGGAGCCCCAAACTTCAAAACTCCAAGACTCATGGAAGAGCCAGAGCAAGATGATTGCCCCTACTTACAAAAGAGAGGACCGTAGGAGGCATAAACCAGGAGAGCATGAAGAGAGGTTTAAAGAATGAGGGACCCCTCAAGCTGGAAGTATGAGCCGCCCTGCCCAGGTCAGGGGCATAACAGACTCTATTGGGAGCAGATGTCTCCAGCTCATGCCAGAGAAGAAATATAGCCCTCCAGAAAGCCTCTTCAGAAAAAGGATGAGGCTATTTTTAAAGTGGATTTTCCCCAATAAAAAAGTCAATGGTCGAGATGCTCTGCAAAGAAAAAAAAAAAAAGCCCATATCAGCCACTGCCCGGAGTCACGGATCAGTCAAAAGCAGATCAATCTTGAAGAGTGAGACTGCTGAGGGTCAGGCACTCATGACAGCTGTTGGACAGATCGTAGAAGAAAAAAGAGCAATTCACCATGGACTTCATGCCACAAAGTTAAATGAGCACAGACTGGAATTCCAAGTCCCAGTATGTGGGGGTTTCTGCTACCATAGGCTTACCTCCTACCCAGAGCAAGGGAGAATGATGGGTTCTACAGCCTGCAGTCATAAAGCCACCTCCAAGGGCCAGAGTTGTTCTGTCAGGGAAAGGGAAGTCAGACACCAACATAGTTTGAAAAGTGTAAGGTTCGACGATGAGCAGCTGGGCCTAAGGTGCCTCCCATCCTTGTCCCCCAGGAAGAGTGTGTTTCCAGTTAGTACCTGCCAGTATGGGCCAAGGATTCCAGGTGCCCCAGCCCGCCATAAACACTGTCCAAGGCATTGTCATCTTTGGGGAGGTGTCTTGCCTGGTCGACAGTAAAATCCTTCTTTAGTCTTCCCTTTAGTAGGAAAACATGTCTCCAAGTAAAAATTCAGTCCATGTAGAGAAAATGATTTTCTCATTAGCACATCCAAGATATTTAATGTTCCCCAATACATATATATATATTTTTTCTAATAAAAGCATAGTGTAATGGCAAAAAAAAAGAAATTTAAAACGGCATGGAAAAATGCTGAACATTAGGAATAATTAAAGATATGCAAATCCAAATTACAAAAACCTATCCGCTCACACCAGTCAGAATGGCCATCAGCAAGAATTCTGCAAAAAGTAAATGCTGAAGGGGTTTTAGAGAAATGCCTACCCTTGGTCCAAAGTGGGACATGGTAAGAGCCAGTAATGAAAACAAAAATGAGGTGCCTTGTAAAGGTAAATACTGAGCTACCATTCAATCAAGCATACCCACTGCTGGGCCTATCGCCTGAGGGGATGAGAATCAAAAAATCACAGGCTGGGCTTCACTGGTGGCGCAGTGGTTGAGAGCCCGCCTGCCAATGCAGGGGACACGCGTTCATGCTCCGGGTCGGGAAGATCCCACGTGCCGCGGAGCGGCTTGTCCCGTGAGCTAGGGCTGCTGGGCCTGCGCGTCCGGAGCCTGTGCTCTGCATTGGGAGGGACCACCGCAGTGAGAGGCCCACGTACCGAAAAAAAAAAAAAAAAAAAAAACACAGGCTGGCAATCCTCCACTCCAGCAATATTTACCATAACCAACACTTGGAAGCTACGAAAGTGTCCATCATCAGAGGAAGGCACAAAGAAGAAGTGGTCCATGTACACAATGGAATATGACTCCAATAAAAAATATATATAAATACAATTTATAAAACAAACCTAAGTAAGGAGACATCAGCTTTTGGGGGCACATTCCACTCTAATATATAACCGAGGAACACCACTGCCCGGATGGTCTGTTTCCCTAGTTCCCAGGTTGGGAAAAGCAGAAATGCTGCCGCCCTCTGGCCGTTACCTGCAACAGCAGCTTTAAGACCTGTGCTAAGGGTCACTTCATATGCAGCAGTACTGGTGGGCTGTAAATGAAACCTGCCCTCAAAACGTCTTGAGGGAGGTAATGGCCAAAATATTTCTAAATGTCACACACACTTCACGAAGACAATTTGAAGAGGTAAGCTGTACTCACAGTTGAAGAAAAGAAGGACATGCCAGAAAGCTCAATTTCAAGGGATTATGAGACGCATGCAAATCCAGCCACAAAGTGGTATCGGCTCACACTAGTCAGAACACACATCAGCAAAAAAACTACAAACAAAAAATGCTGAAGGTGTTGTGGAGAAGTGCATACCCTCAACTTTAAGCGGGACGTAACCTGGAAAGAGCCACTAATGAGAACAGACTGGAGGTGCCTCTACAAGGTAAACATTCCGCTACCATATGATCCAGCAGGCCCACTCCTGGGCCTATAACCTAAGAAGACAGAATTGGAAAGACACAGGCAGGCAAATGTGCATTGCCGCAGCATTACAATAGCCATGACGTGGAAGCAACCAAAAAGTCCATCAACAGATGAGTGGACAAAGAAGAGCTGGTACATGTACAGAGAGAATATTAGCCAAGGAAGAAAAGGACACCATGCCATTTGCAGCACCGTAGATGAGTCTAGAGGTGATCACGTGACTTGTAGTAAGTCAGAAAGAGAAAGACACGTATCGTAGGATATCACTTATAGATGTTACCTAAAAATTGATACCAGTGAAGATATTTCCACAGAGAAGGGCAATCCCAGATTCATTAAACAAACTTATGGATCACCAACGGAAAGGTGTGAGGATTGGATACATTACGAGATTGGGGTGAACAGACATATACAAACACAGGTGAAATATATAATCACCAAAGACCTACAGAATACCAAGAGAAGACTACTCAACATTCTGTCATAACGTACATGGGAAAAGGATCCCAGCAAGAACAGACATATGTATATGTGTAAAAGAACCACATCTTGCACACCTGCAACAAGCCAAACATTGTAATCAAACATGCTGTGATTAAAAAAATAAAAAAATTAAATTAAGAAAACGAACAAGAAGTAGTGAGACAAACTTAAGGGGCCTTCTCCTGGCACATTCCATTCTAAATTACAACCTAGAACACGACTTCCATTGAGGCTCTGCTGCCCTAGTAACCAGATTTGGTAAGGGAGAACTGCTGCCCCCTTGTGGCCGTTTCACACAACAGCACCTTTAATCCCAGCGCTAATGGTCAGTTGATATTCAAAATCATTGCAGGCCTGTAAATGACACCTGCCCTGAAAACAAATCCTGGGGTCATATATCGACCAAAAAATTCAAAAGACGTCCATATTTCAAAACGACACTTTCAAGAGGCATATTTTGTTCTGCATATTTGTTCTGCACATTAGGGTTCTGCTTCTTTTGCTTTCTTTCTTTCTTTATTAAAAAAAAAAACGGGAATGGAAAAAGGCAACCCTCAGAATGGGAGAAAATATTTGCAAACGAATCCACGGACAAAGGTTTAATCTCCAATATATATAACAGCTCATGCAGCTTAATATTAAAAAAAACAAACAACCCAATACAAAAATGGGCAGAAGATCTAAATAGACGTTTCTTCAAAGAAGACACAGAGATGGCCAAGACGCACATGAAAAGCTGCTCAACATCACTCATCATTAGAGAAATGCACATCAAAACTACAGTGAGGTATCACCTCACACCTGTTAGAATGGGCATCATCAGAAAATGTACAAACAACAAATGCTGGCGAGGGTGTGGACCAAAGGAACCCTCTTCCACTATTGGTGGGAATGTAAATTGATACAGTCACTATGGAGAACAGCATGGAGGTTCCTTAAAAAACTAAAAATAGAATTACCATAGGATCCAGCAATCCCACTTCCGGGCATATACCCAGAGAAAACCATAAATGAAAAAGACACATTCACCACAATGTTCATTGCAGCACTATTTACAATAGCCAGGTAATGGAAGCAACCTAAATGCCCACAGACAGACGAACGGATAATGATGTGGTCCATCTATGAAACGGAATATTACTCAGCCATAAAAAGGAACGAAACTGGGTCATCTGTGGAGACGTCGACGGATCTAGAGACTGTCATACAGAGTGAAGTAAGTCAGAAGGAGAAAAACAAATATTGTATATTAATGCATATATGTGGAACCTAGAAAAATGGTACAGATGACCCGGTTTGCAGGGCAGAAATAGAGACACAGAGGTAGAGAACAAACGTATGGACACCAAGAGGGGGGAAGCCATGGGTTGTTGGTGGTGGGATGAGTCGGGAGATTGGGATTGTCCTGTATACATGTATATGCATAAAATAGATAACTAATAATAATCCTGCTGAATAAAAAAATAAACTTAAATTTCAAAATTTTTAAAAATAAATAAAATTTTAAAATAAAACGGAAAAAAAGTTCTTCCCTTCACACAGATGTATTTATAGGAATGAATTATTTCCATGCTTATATCTATAAATACATAGAAGAGGAATAAAATCTAACTTGAAGCAAAAAAGAAGAAAAAAAAAAACCAGAACCCACCAGTTATACACAGGAAAACCCTATCAGGGCACTGGCTCCAGCGGCAAACAATTCTGAAGTTGGTCAGAGGTGGGGAATCATCTCCCATGCAGCCAGCAGCCCCCCCACCCCCGCAAGGAGCGTCCTCATTGCAAAGCTGGGGGACCGTGCCGAGGCGTCTGTGAGTAAACGTGAGCTGAGCCCCAGGCCAGCTGCTGCTGAACTGTTCCCACCCTTCCCAGGTAAAACACCTGAATATGTCCAAGGACTTGAAAGCCCAGAGGAAGGGCCGTGGAGCCACAGCAGCGACAGCACGCAGGCCGACTTGGTGCCTGCAGGCCAACCAGGATGGTCCTGGCCCCGGGCGCTCTTCTGGAAGCTTTCCATTTCCCTGCCTGAGATACTCCTCCTGTCCCGGCCCCCACTGCTTTTTTCCTTCCTCACCTCTGCCCGGGGAGAAATTCCAACGGAAGGTATGGGTGACACATCCTCTTCTTTAGCAGGTGGCAGCCCGGCAACTCCTGCAGAAAGTCCAGCAGAGCCCCACTCACACCGGGCCACCCACAGAGCCGTGGCCCCTCACTCCCTCCCACCAGCACAGCCCCGAGACTGCTGACGGGGCAGAGAATATGGCGTCAGGCACAGCTGCAGGGGCTCTTGCTGCCTGGAGCCGTGTTTATATGGACCTCAACCCAGGCACACCTGGGGAGGGCTGGCCGGCAGGGTCAGGCTGCCCAGGTCAGCCCATCCTCACCCCTCAGGGACTCACATTGCAGAAAATGGACCTCGCTGAACCGGCCAGGTCCAAGGAACAGGTGTGGGCTCCTGAGAGTCTGGATAGACAAGGGGCTGCAGCTCCGGCTTGTTTTCTAATCCTTTTATCTGGCCCATGAGTGGGAGACAACTTCAAGAAGACCCTCTCCTAATGAGAGGAACCCAGGAGTCAGGGAGAGGAGGGGTGATGGGTGGAGACAGAGGCCTGGTGCCCCGGCTGCGGTGGAAGCCTCTGGAAGACCAGGCAGAGGGAGGCCGCACAGAGTGATGCCCAGGGTCACAGACCTGTCGGAGCTGCTGTTTGTTAGCTCAAGTCCTGCTCCGAGGTGCTCTGTGTCAGCTCTGAGTGACAGGTGATCTGGGCTGCTCTGCAATGAGGGCTACGTGCACGGTACCTGTGTGCCCAGCCCTGCCGGGGTACCTGCCCAGGGCAGCTCCGTATCCTGGGAGGGGCCTGACCACGAGAGCGCCATGGGCTGCTGGGGAGGGGGGGCCTGCCCAGGTGAGCTCCATATCCTGGGATTGCCCTGACCACGAGAGCCCCGTGGGCTGCTGGGGACCTGGTAAACGATGTCGGGACAGTCAGTGAAGCCACCGAGGATATACATCCGGTAGTTCCTAATTCCTACACCCTGCTGGTCATTCTACCATCCACCAGGACACGGTATTCTGTATTAGCCTTCAGGGATGCCTTCTTCTGGATTCCATTGGTCCCCGAAAGGCTCTGCTGCCCTAGTAACCAGATTTGGGAATGGAGAAATGCTGCCGCCTTGTGGCCGTTTGCCACAACAGCAGCTTTAAACCCAGTGCTCATGGTCACTAAATATTCACACTCATTGCAGCCTGTAAATGGCACCTGCCCTGAAAAACAATCCTGGGGTCGAAAATGGACCCAAAACTTCTAAAGAGGGCAACCATGCAAGAGGACAATTTCAAGAGGTTAATTGTACTCTCCGTTTTTTTCTGTTTTTCTGTACCAGAAGTTTAAAACGGCCCCTCCGCCACGCCCCGGTACCCGAGGCCTCCGTTGCCCTGCCTGGGCGGGCGGCGGGGCGCTGCCGGGGCGGGCTGGCCGCGGGGATGGCGGTAAGGCGCAAGGACAAGCGAAGCTGGGCCTCAAGAGGCAGCCCGCGGTCCCCGCCCCCGTCTACGGCCATACCACCCTGAACGCGCCCGATCTCGTCTGATCTCGGAAGCTAAGCAGGGTCGGGCCTGGTTAGTACTTGTGATGGGAGACCGCCTGGGAATACCGGGTGCTGTAGGCTTTTGGCCTCCCGCTGCGGCTCCGCCTTCTCCTTTAGTCGCCCGCGGCGGTGGCCGCCAGCTCCGCCCCCCGCCGGGCACCGCTGCAGGCCCCACCTCCTCCGCCCACCCCCCACCACCACCACAGAGCGCCAGAGGGGCCGCTCCATGCGGCCCGAAGGCGGCCCTGGAAGGCAGCGGCACACCCGACGCTCCGGGGGTGGCTGGCCCGGACCCAGACTCCGCCGCGGGCCCGGGTGCCGTCCGTGCGGCCCGCGAGCCCCTCCACCTGCACCTGGCCGGCCCCACCGGCGCCCAGCCCCGGCGCCGCCACCTGTCCGCCGGTGTGGCTCTCCGCAGCTCTCTCCGGATAAAGCTGGATAAAGGTCTGGACGGGAAGGAGGGGCAGTGATTCAGCCTATTGCTCTTAGTGCCCCTCCCCCACACTCAGGAGCCCTTTGTGACAAGGCCACAGCTCTGTGATGCAGGCCTGGGGTTCTGCCATCAAGTGAACTCCCAGGGCTCTGTTGCCTGAGGGCGGCAATGCAGTTCAGAAGACGGAGAATCTCTTTTCTTTGAAAAACACTGTTGCTATCTGGCTGAGATCCAGCCCAACTTCCTGGGTGATTGATATCATCCTTGGCTTCCTGTGTGGACTGGGGCTCTTCCTCGTGTTACTCCCCTGCTTCCAGAGTAATCCATTCTTAGACAAGCGCATGGAGCTTGCTATGACAGGTGTCTTGGAGCATTGTGATGACACGTGCATGGAGAATTTTGATGACAAGAGCATGTAACATTGTGATGAGAAGTCTCATGGAGCATTGTGATGACAAGGACGTGGGGAATTTTGATGACAAGGGACATGGAGCATTTTGATGACTAAGGCAAGAAGGATTGTGATGGTAAGACCGTGGAGCATTGTGATGAGAAGACCATGGATAATTGTGATGACGAGCATCATGGAGCACTGTAATGACAAGGGGCATGGAGCATTTTGATGACAGGGGTCATGGAGCAATGTGATGACATGGGTCATGGAGCATTGTGATGACAAGGGTCATGGAGCATTCTGATGACAAGCTTGTGGAGTATTGTGATGACAATGGCATGGATCATTGTGATGAAAAGGGCATGGAGCCTTTTCATGACAGGGTTCAAGTAGCATTCTGACGACAAGTGTCAGGGAGCATTGTGATGACAACTGTATTGAGCATTGTGATGACAAAAGTCATGGAACATTGTGATGACAAGGGTCATGGAGCATTGTGATGACAAGGGTCATGGAGCATTGTGATGACAAGGGCATGGAGTATTGTGATAACAGGCATCATGAGAGTTGTGATGACAAGTGTTATGGAGCATTGTGATGACAAGGGTTTGGAGCATTGTGATGATAGAGGTCATGGATCATTTTGACTTCAAGGAGCATGGAGCATTGTGATGACAAGGGCATGAAGCAATGTGATCCCAAGATTCATGGATGATTGTGATGACAAGCCCATGGAGCATTGTGGTGAAAAGGTCGTGTAACATTTTGCTGGCAAAGGCATGGAGCATTGTGATGACAAGGGTCATGGAGCACTGTGATGAAAAGCGTCACGGAGCATTGTGATTACAGGGGTGATGGAGCATTGGTATGACAAGGGCATGGATCATTGTGATGACAAGGGTCATGGAGCATTTTGATGACAAGAGTCTCGGATCATTGTTTTGTCAGTGGTCATGGAGTGTTGTGATTACTGCGGTCATGGAGAATTGTGATGACAGGAGACATGGAGCATTCTGATGAGAAGGTCATGGATCATTGCGCTGAAAATATTCATGGAGTATTGTGATGACAGTGGTCATGGAGCCTTGTGATGACAAGGGAATGGAGCATTGTGATGACAAGGTCCTGGAGCATTGTGATAAGAAGACCATGGGGCCTTGTGATGACAAGTCTCATGGAGCTTTCTGATGAAAAAGGGCATGGAGCATTTTCATTAAAGGGGTCATGGAGCCTTGTGATGACAAGGGAATGGAGCATTGTGATGACAAGGTCCTGGAGCATTGTGATAAGACCATGGGGCCTTGTGATGACAAGTCTCATGGAGCTTTCTGATGAAAAAGGGCATGGAGCATTTTCATTAAAGGGGTCATGGAGCATTGTGATGACATGGGCATGGAGCATTGTGATGAGTAGGACATGGAGCATTCTGATTTCATGCATCATGGAGCTTTGTGATTACAAGGCATGTAGCCTTGTGATTACAGGGGTCGTGGATCATTTGATGAAAAGGGCATGGATCATTGTGATGAAAAAGGCATGGAGCCTTGTCATGACAGTGTTCAAGGAGCATACTGACGACATGTGTCAGGGAGCATTGTGATGACAAGTGTATTGAGTATTGTGATGACAAAGGAAATGGAGCATTGTGATGAGAAGACCATGGATAATTGTGATGACGAGTGTCATGGGACGTTGTGATGACAATTGTTATGGAACATTGTGATCACAATGGTTTGGAGCATTGTGATGACAGAGGTCATGGAGCATTTTGATTTCATTGTGATGACAATAGCATGAAGCATTATGATGATGGGGATGGTGTATTGTGATGACAAGATTCATGGAGCATTGATATGAAAAGGGGCATCAAACATTGTGATTACAGGGGTCTTGGAGCATTGTGATGACAAGCGCATGGAGCATTGTGATGAGAAGTCCATTGAGCATTCTGATGACATGCGTCATGGAGCTTTGTGATGACAAGGGCATGGAGCATTGTGATTAGATGAGTCTTGGAGCATTGTGATGACAAGGGTCATGGAGCCTTGTGATGACAAGGCCGTGGAACATTGTGATCGCAGGGGTCATGGAGCATTGTTATGACAGGGGTAATGGAGCATTGTGAGGACAAGGGCATGGAGCATTGGTCTGAAAAATTTCATGGATTATTGTGATGAGAGTGGGCATGGAGCATTATGATGACAAGGGCATGGAACACTGTGATACATGGGTCATGGAGGATTGTAATGACAAGGGTGTGGAGCATTGTGATGAGAAGGGCATCGAGCATTGTGATGACAAAAATCATGGAGCTTTGTGATGACAAGTGCATGGAGCAATGTGATGAGAGGGTTCATGGAGCATTGTGATGACAATGGCATGGAGCATTGTGATGCCAAACGTCATGGAGACTTGTGATGACAAAGGTCATGGAGAATTTTGATGAAAAGTGCGTGGTGCATTGTGATGAGAAGGGCAGGGAGCATTGTGATGACAGGGTTATGGAGCAATTTGATGAAAAGGGTCATGGAACATTTTGATGACAGGGGTTATGGAACATTGTGATGTCAGGGGTCATGGAGCATTGTGATGATAAGGGCATGTAGCATTGTGATGACAGGGGTCATGGAACATTGTGATGACAGAGGTGATGTTGTATTGTGATGACTAGTGATGGAACATTGTGGTATCAGTGGTGAGAGCGCATTTTGATGAGAAGTGCGTGGAGCATAGTGATGACAAGGTTTATGGAGTGTTGTGATCACAAGGTTGTGGAGCATTGTGATGACAAGCACATTGAGCATTGTGATGACAATGGTCATGGATCACTGTGCTGACAAAGGCATGGAGAATGGTGATGACAAGGGTCACAGAGCATTGTGATGAAAAGTTCAAGGAGCATTTTGGTCACAAATGACACAGAGCCTTGTGATGACGAGGGCATGGACCAGAGTGATGACAAAGGTCATGAAGCATTGTGATGACTGGAGTTACGGGGCATTGTGATGACAGGGGTCATGGAGCATTGTGATGACAAGGGCATGGAGTATTGTGAAGACAAGTGTCAGGGAGCATTGTGATGACATATGTCATCGTCCATTGTTATGACAATGGCATGGAGCATTGTGATGCCAAATGTCATGCAAGATTGTGATGACAAAGGTAATGGAGCACTGTGATGACAAGCACATGGCTCATTGTGATGACATGGGTTATGGAGTATTGTGCTGACAAGTGCATGGAGCATTGTCATGACAAGGGTCATGGAGCATTGTGCTAACAAAGGCAAGGAGCATTGTGATGAGAAGGCCATGGAGCATTCTGATGACATGTGTCATGGAGCTTTGTGATGACAAGGCCATGGAGCATTGTGATTACAGGGGTCTTGGAGCATTGTGATGAAAAGGGCATGGATCATTGTGATGGAAAAGGCACGGAGACATTTCATGACAGGGTTCAAGGAGCATACTGACGACAAGTGTCAGGGAGCATTGTGATGACAAGTGCATGGCGCATTATGTTGACATGGGTCATGGAGCATTGTGCTGACAAGCGCATGGAGCATTGTGATGACAATGGTCATGGAGCATTGTGCTGACAAAGGCATGGAGCATAGTGATGACAAGGGTCACAGAGGATTGTGATGAAAAGTTCATGGAGCATTTTGGTGGCAGAGGTCACAGAGTCTTGTGATGACGAGGGCATGGACCATTGTGATGACAAAGGTCATGAAGCATTGTGATGACTGGAATCACGGAGTATTGTGATGACAGGGGTCATGGAGCATTGTGATGACAAGGGCATGGAGCATTGTGATGAAAGGGGCATGGAGCATTTGTCTGACAGGTTTCATGGATTATTGTGATGACAGTGGGCATGGCGCATTGTGATGAAAAGGGCATGGAGCATGGTGATGACAAGGTCATTGATTATTGTGAAGACAGGTGTCAGGGAGCATTGTGATGACATATGTCATGGTGAATTGTGATGACAATAGCATGGAGCATTGTGATGCCAATTGTCATGGAGGATTGTGATGACAAATGTAATCGATCATTGTGATTTCAAGGGCTTGGAGCATTGTGATGACAAGAGTCATGGAGCATTATGATGACAAGGGCATGGAGGATTGTGATGACAATTGCATGGAGAATTTTGATGATAAGAGCATGTAACATTGTTATGAGAAATGTCATGGAGCATTGTGATGACGAGGACATGGATAATTGTGATGACAAGGGACATGGAGCATTGTGATGACCAGGGCATGGAGCATTGTGATGGCAAGACTGTGGAGCATTGTGATGAGAAGACCATGGATACTTGTGATGATGAGCGTCATGGAGCACTGTAATGCCAAGGGGCATGGAGCATTGTGATGACAGGTCTCATGGCGCATTGTGATGACAGGGGTCATGGAACATTCTGATGACAAGCGTCATGGAGCCTTCTGATGACAAGCTTGTGGAGTATTGTGATGACAATGGCATGGAGCATTGTGAAGAAAAGGGCATGGAGCATTTTGATGAAAAAGGTATGGAGCCTTTTCATGACAGGTTTCAAGGAGCATTCTGATGACAAGTGTCAGGGAGCATTGTGATGACAAGTGTATTGAGCATTGTGATGACAAAGGTCATGGAGCATTGTGATGACAAGGGCATGGAGTATTGTGATGACAGGCATCATGGAGCGTTGTGATGACAAGTGTTATGGAACATTGTGATCACAATGGCTTGGAGCATTGTGCTCACATTAGTCATGGATCATTTTGATTTCAAGGAACATGGCGATTTGTCATGAAAAGGGCATGAAGTAATGTGATCCCAAGGTTCAGGGAGGATTGTGATGACAATGGTAATGGAGTATTGTGATGACAAGCACATGGAGCACTGTGATGACATGGTCATGTAGCATTTTGCTGACAAAGGCATGGAGCATTGTGATGACAAGCGTCATGGAGCACTGTGATGACAAGCGCCATGGAGCTCTGTGATTACAGGGGTCATGGAGCATTGGGATAGCAAGGGCATGGATCATTTTGATGACGAGTGTCATGGAGCATTTTGATGACAAGAGTCCTGGATCATTGTGTTGTCATGGATCATGGAGCGTTGTGATGACAGTGGTCATGGAGCACTGTGATGACAAGGGAATGGAGCATTGTGATGACAAGTCCGTGGAGCCTTGGGATGACAAATCTCATGGAGCATTCTGATGAAAAGGAGCATGGATCATTGTGATTACAGGGGTCGTGGAACATTGTGATGACAATGGCATGGAGCATTGTGATGAGAAGGTCATGGAGCATTCTGATGACATGCATCATGGAGCTTTGTGATCACAATGGCTTGGAGTATTGTGATTACAGGTGTCTTGGAGCATTGTGATGAAAAGGGCATGGATCGTGGTGATGAAAAAGGCATGGAGCCTTGTCATGACATGGTTCAAGGAGCATACTGACGACAAGTGTCCGGGAGCACTGTGATGACACGTGTATTGAGCATTGTGATGACAAAGGTCATGGAACATTGTGATGAGAACACCATGGATAATTGTGATGACGAACATCATGGGGCGTTGTGATGACAAATGTTATGGAACATTGTGATCACAAGGGTTTGGAGCATTGTTATGACAGAGGTCATGGAGCATTTTGATTTCATTGTGATGACAATAGCCTGAAGCATTATGATGATGGGCATGGTGCATGGTGATGACAGGGTTCATGGGGCATTGAGATGAAAAGGGCATGGAGCATTGTGATGAGAAGACCATGGAGCATTCTGATGACATGCATTATGGAGACTTGTGTTGACAAGTCCGTGGAACATTGTGATGGCAGGTGTCATGGAGCATTGTTATGACAGGGGTAATAGAGAATTGTGATGACAAGGGCATGGATCTTTGGTCTGAAAAGTTTCATGGATTATTATGATGAGAGTGGGCATGGAGCATTGTGATGACAAGGGCACAGAACACTGTGATACATGGGTCATAGAGGATTGTCATGACAAGGTCATGGAGCATTTTGATGAGAAGGGCATCGAGCATTGTGATGACAAGCATCATGGATCTTTGTGATGACAAAGCTCATGGAGCATTTTGATGAAAAGGGCGTGGTTCATTGTGATGAGAAGGGCAGGGAGCATTTTGATGACAGGGTCATGGAGCAATTTGATGAAAAGTGTCATGGAACATTTTGAGGACAGGGGTTATGGAACATTGTGATGTCAGGGGTCATGGAGCATTGTGATGACAGGTGTTATGGAACATTGTGATGACAGGGGTGAGGGAGTATTGTGATGACTAGTGATGGAACATTGTGGTATCAGTGGTGAGAGAGCATTTTGTTGAGAAGTGCATGAAGCATTTTGATGACAAGGTTTATGGAGCATTGTGATGACAAGGTTGTGGAGCATTGTGATGACAAGTGCATGGCGCATTGTGATGACATGCGTCAAGGAGCATTGTGCTGAAAAGCGCATGGAGCATTGTGATGACAATGGTCATTGAGCATTATGCTGACAAAAGCATGGAGCTTTGTGATGAGAAGAGTCAGAGAGCATTGTGACGAAAATTTAATGGAGCATTGTGGTGACAAAAGTCACAGAGCCTTGTGATGATGAGGGTATGGACCAGTGTGATGACAAAGTTCATGAAGCATTGTGTTGACTGGAGTCACGGAGCATTGTGATCACAGGGGTCATGGAGCACTGTGGTGACAAAGGTATGGAACATTGTGATGACAAGGTCATGGATTATTGTGATGACAGTGGGCATGGAGCATTGTGATTACAGTCGTCTTAGAGCATTGTGATGACAAGGGCATGGAGCATTGTGATGAGAAAGCCATGGAGCATTCTGATGACATGCGCCATGGAGCTTTGTGATGACAAGGGCATGGAGCATTGTGATTATAGGGGTCTCGGCAAATTGTGATGACAAGGGTCATGGAGTCTTGTGATGACAAGGCCGTGGAACATTGTGATGTCAGGGTTCATGGAGCATTGGTATGACAGGGGTAATGGAGCATTGTGATGACAAGCGCATGGAGCATTGGTCTGAAAAATTTCATGGATTATTGTGATGAGAGTGGGCATGGAGCATTGTGATGACAAGGGCACGGAACACTGTGATACATGGGTTATGGAGGATTGTAATGACAAGGGCATGGAGCATTGTGTAGAGAAGGGCATTGAGCATTGTGATGACAAGGACATGAAGCAATGTGATCCCAAGTTTCATGGAGGATTGTGATGACTAACGCATGGAGCATTGGGATGACAAGCTCATGTAGCATTTTGATGACAAAGCCATGGAGTATTGTGATGACAAGAGTCATGGAGCACTATGATGACAAGCGTCACGGAGCATTGTGATTACAGCATTCATGGAGCATTGGGATGACAAGGACATTGACCATTGTGTTGACAAGGATCATGGAGCATTGTGATGAAAGGGTCATGGAGCATGTGATGTCAAGGTCATGCAGCATTTTGAATACAGTGGCGTGGAGGACCATTGTGATGATAATGGGCAATGTTTTTGTGATGACAATGGCATGAAGCATTATGATGATGGCAATGGAGCATTGTGATTACTGGGATCTTGGAGCTTTTTGATGAAAAGTTTCATGGAGCGTTGTGATGACAGGTGACATGGAGCATTGTGATGACAAGGGCACGAAACATTGTGATACATGGCTCATGGAGCATTGTAATGACAGGGCATGGTGAATTCTGATGACAAGGGCATGGAGCATTGTGATGACAACCGGCATGGAGCTGTGTGATGACAATGGCATGGAGCAATGTGATGAGAGGGGTCATGGAGCATTGTTATGACAATGGCATGGAGCATTTGGATGAAAAGGGCATGGATCATTGTGATGAAAAAGTCATGGAACCTTTAATGACAGGGTTCATGGAGCATTTTGATATCAAGGAGAATGGAGCATTGTGATGACAAGTTTATGGAGCATTGTGATGGCCAGGTCATGTAGCATTTTGCTGACAAAGGCATGTAGCATTGTGATTATAGGGGTAATAGAGCTTTGGGATGACAAGGGCATGGAGCATTGGGCTGAAAATGTTCATGGAGTATTGTGATGACAGGGGACATGGAGCATTGTGATGACAAGGGAATGGAGAATTGTGATGACAAGACCATGGATCATTGTGATGAAAAAGGCATGGAAACTTTAATGACAGGGTACAAGGAGCATTCTGACGACAACTGTCAGGGAGCATTGGGATGACAAGTGTATTGAGCATTGTGATGACAAAGGTCATGGAGCATTGTGATGACAAGGGCATGGATTATTGTGATGACAGGCATCATGGAGCGTTGTGATGACAAGTGTTATGGAACATTGTGATCACAAGGGTTTGGAGCACTGTGATGACAGAGGTCATGGATCATTTGGATTTCAAGGAGCATGGAGCATTGGGATGACAAGGGCATGAAGCAATGTGATCCCAGGATTCATTGCGGATTGTGATGACAATGGGAATGGAGTATTGTGATGAGAAGCACATGGAGCATTGTGATGACAAGATCATGTAGCATTTTGCTGACAAAGGCATGGAGCATTTTGATGACAAGGGTCATGGAGCATTTCGATGACAAGAGTCCTGTATCATAGTGTGGTAATGGGTCATGGAACATTGTGATGACAGTGGTCATGGAGCATTGTGATGACAGGGGTCATGGAGCATTGTGATGAGAAGGTCATGGAGCATTGGGCTGAAAATGTTCATGGAGTATTGTGATGACAGTGGTCATGGAGCATTGTGATGACAAGGGAATGGAGCATTGTGATGACAAGATCCTGGAGCATTGTGATGAGAAGACAATGGAGCCTTGTGATGACAATTCTCATGGAGCATTCTGATGAAATGGGGAATGGAGCATTGTGATTACAGGGGTCTTGGAACATTGTGATGACAAGGACATGGAGCATTGTGATGAGAAGGCCATGGAGCATTCTGATGCATCATGGAGCTTTGTGATGACAAGAGCATGGAGCATTGTGATTACAGGGGTCTTGGTGCATTTTGAAGAGATGTGCATGGAGCATTGTGATGACAAGGTTTATGGAGCATTGTGATGACAAGCTTGTGGAGCATTGTGATGACAAGCGCATGGCACATTGTGATGACATGGGTCATGGAACATTGTGCTGACAAACGCATGGAGCATTGTGATAACAAGGGTCATGGAGCATTTTGCTGACAAAGGCATGGAGCATTTTGATGACAAGGGTCACAGAGCATTCTGATGAAATATTCATGGAGCATTGTGGTGACAAAGGTCACAGAGTCTTGTGATGACGAGGGCATGGACCATTGTGATGCCAAACGTCATGAAGCATTGTGATGACTGGAGTCACGGAGCATTGTTATGACAGTGGTCCTGGAGCATTGTGATGACAAGGGCATGGCGCATTGTGATGATAAGGGCATGGAGCACTGTGATGACAAAGTCATGGAGTATTTTGAAGACAGGTGTCAGGGAGCATTGTGATGACATATGACATGGTTCATTGTGATGACAATGGCATGGAGCATTGTGATGCCAAGTGTCATGGAGGATTGTGATGACAAGGGCCATTGAGAATTTTGATGACAGGGTCGTGAAGCATTGTTATAACTAGCGCATGGAGCTTGCTGTGACAGGGGACATGGAGCATTGCAATGACAAGTGCATGGAGAATTGTGATGACAAGAGCATGTAATATTGTGATGAGAAGTGTCATGGAGCATTGTGATGACAAGGACGTGGAGAATTGTGATGACAAGGGACATAGAGCATTGTGATGACCAGGGCATGGATCATTGTGATGGCAAGACCGTGGAGCATTGTGATGAGAAGACCATGGATAATTGTGATGACAAGTGTCATGGAGCACTGTAATGACAAGGGGCATGGAGCATTGTGATGACAGGTGTCAAGGAGCATTGTGATGACATGGGTCATGTAGCATTGTGATGACAAGGGTCATGGATCATTCTGATGACAAGCTTGTGGGGTATTGTGATGACAATTGCATGGAGCATTGTGATGAAAAGGGCATGGAGCATTGTGATTACAGGGGTCTTGGAGCATTGTGATAACAAGGGTCATGGAGCATTGTTATGACAGGGGTAATGGAGAATTGTGATGACAAGGGCATGGATCATTGGTCTGAAAACTTTCATGGATTATGGTGATGAGAGTCGGCATGGAGCATTGTGATGACAAGGGCACGGACCACTGTGATACATTAGTCACGGAGCACTGGTATGACAGTGGTCATGGAGCATTGTGATGACAAGGGCATGGAGCATTGTGATGACAGGGGCATGGATCTTTGGTCTGACACTTTTCATGGATTATTGTGATAACAGTGGGCATGGCGCATTGTGATGACAAGGGCATGGAGCACTGTGATGACAAAGTCATGGAGTATTTTGAAGACAGGTGTCAGGGAGCATTGTGATGACATATGTCATGGTTCATTGTGATGACAATGGCATGGAGCATTGTGATGACAAGTGTCATGGAGTATTTTGATGACAAGAGTCCCGGATCATTGTGTTGTCAGGGATCATGGAGCATTGTGATGACAGTGGTCATGGAGCATTGTGATGACAGGGGTCATAGAGCATTGTGATGAGAAGGTCATGGAGCACTGGGCTGAAAATGTTCATGGAGTATTGTGATGACTGTGGTCATGTAGCATTGTGATGACAAGGGAATGGAGCATTGTGATGACAAGGTTCTGGAGCATTGTGATGAGAAAACCATGGAGCCTTGTGATGAAACGTCTCATGGAGCATTCTGATGAAAAGGGGCATGGAGCATTGTGATTACAGGGGTCTGGGAGCATTGTAATTAAAAGGGCATGGATTATTGTGATGAAAAAGGCATGGAGCCTTGTCATGACAGTGTTCAAGGAGCATACTGATGACAAGTGTCAGGGAGCATTGTGATGACAAGTGTATTGAGCATTGTGATGACAACGGTCATGGAGCATTGTGATGAGAAGACCATGGATAACTGTGATGATGAGCGTCATGGGACATTGTGATGACAAGTGTTATGGAACATTGTGATCACAAGGGTTTGGAGCATTGTGATGACAAAGGTCATGGAGCATTTTGATTTCATTGTGATGACAATAGCCTGAAGCATTATGATGATGGGCATGGTGCATTGTGATGACACGTTTCATGGGGCATTGAGATGAAAAGGGACATTGAGCATTGTCATTACAGGGGTCTTGGAGCATTGTGATGACAAGGGCATGGAGCATTGTGATGAGAAGGCCATGGAGCATTCTGATGACATGCATCATGGAGCTTTGTGATGACAATGTCATGGAGAATTGTGATTACAGGGGTCTTGGAGCATTGTGAAGAAAATGGCATGGATCATTGTGATGAAAAAGGCCGTGGAACATTGTGATGGCAGGTGTCATGGAGCATTGTTATGACAGGGGTAATGGAGCATTGTGATGACAAGGGCATGGAGAATTGGTCTGAAATGTTTCATGGATTATTGTGATGAGAGCGGGCATGGAGCATTGTGATGACAAGGGCAAGGAACACTGTGATACATGTGTCATGGAGGATTGTAATGACAAGGGCATGGAACATTGTGATTAGAAGGGCATCGAGCCTTGTGATGACAAGCCTCATGGAGCTTTGTGGTGACAAGGGCATGGAGCAATGTGATGAGATGTTTCATGGAGCATTGTGATGACAATAGCATGGAGCACTGTGATGCCAACGGTCATGGAGCTTTGTGATGACAAAGGTCATGGAGCATTTTGATGACAAGTCATGGTTCATTGTCATGAGAAGGGCAGGGAGCATTGTGATGACAGGGTCATTGAGCAATTTGATGAAAAGGGTCATGGAACATTTTGATGACAGGTGTTATGGAACATTGTGATGTCAGGGGTCATGGAGCATTGTGATAATAAGGGCATGTAGCATTGTGATCACAGGGGTCATGGAACATTGTGATGACATGTGTGAGGGAGTATTGTGATGACTAGTGATGGAACATTGTGATATCCGTAGTGAGAGAGCATTTTGATGAGAAGTGCATAGAGCATTTTGATGACAAGTTTTATGGAGCATTGTGATGACAAGGTTGTGGAGCACTGTGATGACAAACGCATGGCACGTTGTGATGACATGTGTCAAGGAGCATTGTGCTGAAAAGCGCATGGAGCATTGTGATGACAAGGGTCATGGAGCATTGAGCTGACAAAGGCATGGAGCATTGTGATGACAAGTGTCATGGAGCATTGTGATGAAAAGTTCATTGCTCATTGTGGTGACAGTGTCACAGAGCCTTGTGATGACAAGGGCATGGACCATTGTGATGACAAAGGTCATGAAGCATTGTGATGACTGGAGTCATGGAGCATTGTGATGACAGGGGTCATGGAGTATTGCGATGACAAGGGCATAGAACATTGTGATGACAGGGGCATGAAGCATTGGTCTGACAAGTTTCATGGATTATTGTGATGACAGTGGGCATGGCGAATTGTGATGACAAGGGCACGGAACACTGTGATACATGAGTCGTGGAGGATTGTAATGACAAGGGCATGGAGCATTGTGATGAGAAGTGCATCGGACATTGTGATGACAAGTGTCATGGCGCATTGTGATGACAAGGGGCATGGAGCTTTGTACTGACAAAGGCAAGGAGCATTGTGATGACAAAGGTCAGAGAGCATTGTGATGAAAAGTTCATGGAGCATTGTGTTGACAAAGGTCACACAGCCTTGTGATGACGAGGGCATGGACTATTGTGATGACAACGTTCATGAAGCTTGTGATGACTGGAGTCACGGAGCATTGTGATGACAAGGGCTTGGAGCATTGGTCTGACAAGTTTCATGGATTATTGTGATGACAGTGGGCATGGGGCATTGTGATGAAAATGGCATGGAGCATTGTGATGACAAGTTCATGGAGTATTGTGAAGACAGGTGTCAGGGAGCATTGTGATGATATATGTCATTGTCCATTGTGATGACAATGGTATGGGGCATTGTGATGCCAAGTGTCATGGAGGATTGTGATGACAATGGTAATGGAGCATTGTGATGACAAGGGCATGGAAACTTGTGATGACAAGGTCCATTGAGAATTTTGATGACAAGGTCGTGAAGCATTGTGATGACAAGAGAATGGAGAATTGTGATGACAAGTGCATGTAACATTGTGATGAGAACTGTCATGGAGCACTGTGATGACTAGGACGTGGATAATTTTGATGACAAGGGACATGGAGCATTGTGATGACCAGGGCATGGAACATTGTGATGAAAAGTGCATGAATCATTGTGATGAAAAAGGTATGGAGCCTTTTCATGTCAGGGTTCAAGGAGCATTCTGACGACAAGTGTAATGGAGCATTCTGATGACACGTGTATTGAGCATTGTGATGACAAATGTCATGGAGCATTGTGATGACAATCATCACGGAGCATTGAGATTACTGGGGTCATAGAGCATTGGTATGACAAGGGCATGGATCATTGTGATGACAAGGGTCATGGAGAATTATGATGACAAGAGTCCCGGATCATTGTGTTGTCAGGGGTCATGGAGCATTGTGATGACAGTGTTCATGGAGCATTGGGCTGAAAATATTAATGGAGATTTGTGATGACAGGGGTCATGGAGCATTGTGATGACAAGGGAATGGAGCATTGTGATGACGTACTCTCTGAGCATTGTGATGACAAGGGCATGGAGCATTGTGATGAGAAGGCCATGGAGCATGCTGATGACATGTGTCATGGAGCTTTGTGATGACCAGGGCATGGAGCATTGTGATTACAGGGGTCTTGGAGCATTGTGATGAAAAGGGCATGGATGACTGTGATGAAAAAGGCATGGAGCCTTGTCATGACAAGTTTCAAGGAGCATACTGACGACAAGTGTCAGGGAGCATTGTGAGGACAAAGGACATGGAGCTTTGTGATGAGTAGACCATGGATATTTGTGATGACGAGCATCATGGGGCGTTGTGATGACAAGTGTTATGGAACATTGTGATCACAAGGATTTGGAACATTGTGATGACAGAGGTCATGGAACGTTTTGATTTCATTGTGATGACAATAGCATGAAGCATTATGATGATGGGCATGGTGCATTGTGATGCCAGGGTTCATGGAGCATTGAGATGAAAAGGGGCATGGAGCATTATGATTACAGGGGTCTTGGAGCATTGTGATGAGAAGAGCATGGAGCATTGTGATGAGAAGTCCAGGATCATTCTGATGACATGTGTCATGGAGCCTTTTGATGACAAGACCATGGAACATTGTGATGGCAGGGTTCAGGGAGCATTGTTATGACAGGGGTAATGGAGCATTGGTCTGAAAAGTTTCATGGATTATTGTGATGAGAGTGGGCATGGAGCATTGTGATGACAAGGGCATGGAACACAGTGATACATGGGTCATGGAGGATTGTAATGACAAGGGCTTGGATCATTGTTATGGGAAGGGCATCAAGCATTGTGATGACAAGCGTCATAGAGCTTTGTGATGACAAGTGCATGGGGCAATGTGATGAGAGGGCTCATGGAGCATTGTGATGAAAATGGCATGGAGCATTGTGATGCCAAGGGTCATTGAGTTTTGTGATAACAAAGGTCAAGGAGCATTTTGATGAGAAGGGCAGGGAGCATTGTGATGACAGTGTCATGGAGCAATTTGATAAAAAGTGTCATGGAACATTTTGATGACAGGTATTATGGAATTTTGTGATGTCAGGGGTCATGGAGTATTGTGATGAAAAGGGTCATGGCACATTTTGATGACAGGGTTTATGGAACATTGTGATGACAAGGGTCATGGAGCATTGTGATGATAAGGGCATGTAGCATCATGATGACAGGGTTCGTGGAACATTGTGATGACAGGGGTGAGGGAGTATTGTGATGACTAGTGATGGAACATTGTGATATCAGTGGTGAGAGAGAATTTTGATGAGAAGTGCATGGAGCATTGTGATGACAAGGATTATGGAGCATTGTGATGACAATGTTGTTGAGCATTGTGATGACAAGCGCATGGTCCATTGTGATGACATGGGTCATGGAGCATTGTGCTGACAAAGGCATGGAGAATTGTGATGACAAGGGTCACAGAGCATTGTGATGAAAAGTTCATGGAGCATTGTGGTGAAAAAGGACATAGAGCCTCGTTAGGACGAGGGCATGTACAATTGTGATGACAAAGGTCATGAAGCATTGTGATGACTGGAGTCATGGAGCATTGTGATGACAGGGTTCATGGAGAATTGTGATGACAAGGGCATGGTGCATTGTGATGACAAGGGCATGGAGCATTGTGATGACAGGGGCATGGAACTTTGGCCTGAGAATTTTCATGGATTATTGTGATGACAAAGGTCATGAAGCATTGTGATGACTGGAGTCATGGAGCATTGTGATGACAGGGTTCATGGAGCATTGTGATGACAAGGGCATGGAGCATTGTGATGACAGGGGCATGGAACTTTGGCCTGAGAATTTTCATGGATTATTGCGATGACAGTGGGCATGGCACATTGTGATGACAATGGCATGGATTATTTGTGAAGACAGGTGTGAGGGAGCATTGTGATGATATATGTCATGATCCATTGTGATGACAATGGCATGGAGCATTGTGATGCCAAGTGTCATGGATGTTTGTGATGACAAAGGTAATGTAGCATTGTGATGACAAGGGCTTGGAGCATTGTGATGACAAAGGTCATGCAGCATTGTGATGACAGGGTTCATGGAGCATTGTGGTGACAAGGGCATGGAGCATTGTGATGAGAAGGGCCATTGAGAATTTTGATGACAGGTCGTGAAGCTTTGTGATGACAAGCACATGGAGCTTGCTATGACAGGGTTCATGGAGCATTGCGATGACAAATGCAAGGATAATTTTGATTACAAGAGCATGTAACATTGTGGTGAGAAGTGTCATGGAGCATTTTGATGACAAGGACGTGGATAATTATGATGACAATGGACATGGAGTATTGTGATGACCAGGGCATGGAGAATTGTGATGACAAGACCGTGGAGCATTGTGATGAGAAGACCATGGAAAATTGTTATGACAAGTATCATGGAGCACTGTAATGACAAGGGGCATGGAGCATTGTGATGACAGGTGTCAAGGAGCATTGTGATGACAAGCATTTGGGGTATTGTGATGACTATGGCATGGGGCATTGTGATGAAAAGGGCATGGAGCATTGTGATAAAAAAGGCATGGAGCCTTTTCATGACAGGTTGCAAGGAGCATTCTACGACAAGTGTCAAGGAGCATAGTGATGACAAGTGTATTGAGCATTGTGATGACAAAGGTCGTGGAGCATTGTGATGAAAAGGGCATGGAGTATTGTGATGACAGACTTCATGGAGCGTTGTGATGACAAGTTTTATGGAACATTGTGATCACAAGTGTCTGGATCATTGTGATGACAGAGGTCATGGATCATTTTGATTTCAAGGAGCATGGAGCATTGTGACGACAAGGGCATGAAGCAATGTGATCCGAAGGTTCATGGAGGATGGTGATGACAATGGTAATGGAGTATTGTGATGAGAAGCGGATGGAGCATTGTGATGACAAGGTCATATAGCATTTTGCTGACAAAGGCATGGAGCATTGTGATGACAAGCGCCGTGGAGCACTCTGATGACAAGCGTCATGGATCATTGTGATTACAGGGGTCATGGAGCATTGGGATGAAAGTGGCATGGATCATTGTGATGATAAGGGTCATGGAGCATTTTGATGACAATAGTCCCTGATCATTGTGTTGTCAGTCGTCATGGAACGTTGTGATTACAGTGGTCATGTAGCATTGTGGTGAGAAGGTCATGGAGCATTGGGCTGAAAATGTTCATGGATTATTGTGATGACAAGTGGCATGGAGCATTATTATGACAAGGAAATGGAGCATTGTGATGACAAAGTCATGGAGAATTGTGATGAGAAGACCTTGGAGCCTTGTGATGACAAGTCTCATGGAGCATTCTGATGAAAAGGGGAGGGGAGCATTGTGATTCCAGGGGTCTTGAACATTGTGATGACAAGGGCATGCAGCATTGAGATGAGAAGGCCATGGAGCATTCTGATGACATGCATCATGGAGATCTGTGATGACAAGGGCATGAAGCATTATGATTACAGGTGTCTTAGAGCATTGTGATGAAAAGGGCATGCATCATTGTAATGAAAAAGGCATGGAGCCTTGTCATGACAGGGTTCAAGGAGCATACTGATGACAAGTTTCTGGGAGCATTGTGATGACAAGTGTATTGAGCATTGTGATGACAAAAATCCTGGAGCATTGTGATGAGAAGACCATGGTTAATTGTGACGCCGAGCGTCATGTGTCGTTGTGATGACAAGTGTTATGGAACATTGTGATCACAAGGGTTTGAGGCATTGTGATGAAAGAGTTCATGGAGCATTTTGATTTCACTGTGATGACAACAGCATGAAGCATTATGATGATGGGCATGGTGCATTGTGATGACAGGGTCCATGGTGCATTGAGATGAAAAGGAGAAAATATATACTGAAAGAATCAGGACAAAGTTACAGCAGAGAATATATAAAAAGCCAGTAAATTTGAACATATCTGTAAAGTGGACAACTTCCTAGCTCCTAAAGTTTACCAAAACTGACACAAGGGGAAAACATTTAAGGCCATCATGTCTGCCCTTGGCATCCTCAGAGCGCCCTGGGCTCAGGATGCAGCTTCTTTAATCCACAGCAACCTGCGGAGTAGTGGGGTGTCTGCAGGAGTTTGGAAAACAGACCTCACTGAAGGTGTTTGTGTGGCCATCTCTGCTGTGACTAAACAAAGGGCAGGGGAGCAGGGGTCCAAGGGCAGGGCCCTCAGAGCCGGGCAGGTCCAGGGATGTGGCCCAAGCATATAGGAACAGGCCAAAGAGCGCCTTCTTGATATGCACATCGGCCCTGCCTCTGAACTTTCCACTCAGGCCACCCTCCTACTTGAAGTGTGTGTGGAACGTGTCCGCGGAGTACACCTCGCTGCACAGGAAACCATAAGTCTGGGCATCGTAGCTTCCTGCCAGGTGACCGAAGGTCGCAGGCAGATGGGTCCCTGGGACACACGTGGAGAGGCTCCTGCGCGGGCCACAGGCCACCCACTGCTCCTGCCCCAGAGTGGGGACCACAAAGAAGCCCTGTCGGAGTCCCCTGCCTCTAGAGGAGGTATTGGACCAACAATTGTAGAAAACGGGGTCTTTGTGGGCAACTCATTGGAGGGACACAAATAAATATTTGCCAACTTTCTGCTGAAGCTTATGAGCGATCACACCTGAGCCTCTTACAAGGTCAGCTGTTTAGCTAAACATGAGCTCATGATCTAAATTTACACAATAATGAAGAAATCAGCTACAACTTGAGACATTCAGCAAAAACAATCAATACCAGTATTAGATTCCCAAGGCCATCCATCAGATGTTGGAATAATCAGCTGCAAGGCAGAAAATATACATAAAACTAGAACTGAAACAAAGAACAAGGATGGTTTAAAAGACTGGTAGGATCTTTAAAGCATTTTTAAAGTACACGTCATTGATAAAGCTAAATACTCGAAGGTTGTGTAATACAACAGATTAATCATGGAGAAGAGTGAAATTATGCTGTTTTGAAAAATATGACAGATCAGATTTTCTGCCTAATTATATAAGAAGATTTATCTAAAAAATAAACATTATTTCAAAGACTTATTGGCTGTGAAATAAGTTAAGGGTATTTCAAATGGCTTGTCTGCAAAGAAAGGTGAGATGTAGGGAAATACAGAAAGTCGAGGGGAAAATATGTCAATATATACATTGCTATATGGTGAACTAAGCCTTAGACCAGCAACAATGTGGAGGACCTGACCCTTAGATACTTACAAGTAAGCTGGAATGTTCAAAAATTTCAACTCTTTATAATTAAAAAGATTTATTAAAATTAATAACCAAGTGTTTTAATTGACATCAGAAGATCAAAACAATCAACCCTGAGAACAGAGAAAAAATATAAATAAAGATATGAGCAGAACTTAATAAAACAGAAAACGTATAAAATTGAGGTGATTTAGTAAGTCAAAAGAATATTCTTTGAAAAGATTAAAAAACACACTTTGATTAAGCAAAACAAAAACATAAGTAAAGAATATACAGAAAGAATCAGGCCAATGTTATAGTAGAGAATATATGAAATGCCAGTAAATTTGAACATTTCTGTAAAGTGGACCATTTCCTAGCTCCTAAAGTTTACCAAAACTGACACAAGAGGAAATCATTTAAGGTCATCTTATCTGCCCTTGGCATTCTCGGAATGCCCTGGCCTCAGAATGCAGCATCTGTAGTCCATGGCAACCTGCGGAGGGGGGGTGGGGCTGCAGGAGTTTGGAACACTGCACTCACTGAGGGTGTGGGTGTGGCCATCTCTGCTGTGACTGAACAAAGGGCAGGGGAGCATGGGGTCCAGGGCTGGGCCCTCAGAGCCCAGCAGTGCCAGGGGCATGGCACAAGCATTTAGGCCCAGGCCAAAGGGCGCCTTCTTTGTCTGCACAGCAGCCCAACCTCTCACCTTTCCACTCAAGCCGTGCTCTTACTTGAAGTGTGTGTGGAACGTGTCCGCGCAGTACACATCGCTGCACTGGTAACCATAGGTCTGGGCATCGTAGCTTCCTGCCAAGTGACCGAAGTTCGCAGGCAGATGGGTCCATTGGACACACACGGAGAGGCTCCTGCCCGGGCCACAGGCCGCCCACTGCCTCTGCCCCAGTGCGGGAGCCGCAATGCCACCCTGTCTGAGTCCCCTTCCACTTGAGGGAGTATTGGCCCATGACTTCTAGAAAACGGGGTCCTTGCGGGCAACTCTTTGGAGGGACACAAATAAATATTTGCCGACTTTCTGCTGAAGCTTATGAGCGTTCACACCTAAGACTCTTACAAGGTGAGCTGTTTAGCTAAACATGACCTCATGATCTAACTTTACACAATAATAAAAAATCAGCTACAACTGGAGACATTCAGCAAAAACAATCAATACCAGAATTAGATTCCCAAGGCCATCCATCCGATGTTGGAATAATCAGCTGCAAGGCAGAAAATATACATAAAACTGGAACTGAAACAAGGAACAAGGATGGTTTAAAAGACTGGTAGGATCTTTAAAACATTTTTAAGGTGCACGTCATTGATAAAGCCAAATACTCGAAGGTTGTGTAATACAACAGATTAATCATGGAGAAGAGTGAAATTATGCTGTTTTGAAAAATATGGCAGATCAGATTTTCTGCCTAATTATATAAGAAGATTTACCTTAAAAATACACATTATTTCAAAGATTTATTGGCTGTGAAATAAGTTAAGGGTATTTCAAATGGCTTGTCTGCAAAGAAAGGTGAGGTGTAGGGAAACACAGAAAGTCGAGGGGACAATATGTCAATATATACATTGCCATAAGGTGAACTAAGCCTTAGGCCAGCAACAATGTGGAGGGCCAATGTTATAGCAGAGAATATATGAAATGCCAGTAAATTTGAAGATTTCTATAAAGTGGGCAATTTCCTAGCTCCTAAAGTTTACCAAAACTGACACAAGAGGAAATCATTTAAAGTCATCATATCTGCCCTTGGCATTCTCGGAATGCCCTGGCCTCAGAATGCAGCAGCTGTAGTCCATGGCAACCTGCGGAGGGGGGGAGGGGCTGCAGGAGGTTGGAACACAGCCCTCACTGAGGGTGTGGGTGTGGCCATCTCTGCTGTGACTGAACAAAGGGCAGGGGAGCAGGGGGCCCAGGGCAGTGCCCTCAGAGACCAGCAGTGCCACGTGGGTGGCACAAGCATTTAGGCCCAGGCCAAAGGGCTCCTTCTTTGTCTGCACAGCAGCCCAACCTCTCACCTTTCCACACAAGCCGCGCTCGTACTTGAAGTGTGTGTGGAACGTGTCCGCGCAGTACACCTCGCTGCACAGGTAACCATAAGTCTGGGCATCGTAGCTTCCTGCCAGGTGACCGAAGTTTGCAGGCAGATAGGTCCCTGGGACACATGCAGAGAGGCTCCTGCCCGGGCAACAGGCTGCCCACTGCCTGTGTCGCAGAGCGGTGGCTGCAAAGCCACCCTGTCTGAGTCCCCTTCCTCTTGAGGGAGTATTGGCCCAACACTTCTAGAAAACGGGGTCCTTGCGGGCAACTCATTGGAGGGACACAAATAAATATTTGCCGACTTTCTGCTGAAGGTTACGAGCGTTCACACCTAAGCCTATTACAAGGTCAGCTGTTTAGCTAAACATGCGCTCATGATCTAACTTTACACAATAATGAAGAAATCAGCTACAACTGGAGACATTCAGCAAAAACAATCAATACCAGAATTAGATTCCCAAGGCCATCCATCAGATGTTGGAATAATCAGCTGCAAGGCAGAAAATATACATAAAACTGGAACTGAAACAAGGAACAAGGATGTTTTCAAAGACTGGTAGGATCTTTAAAGCATTTTTAAAGTACACGTCATTGATAAAGCTAAATACTAGAAGGTTGTGTAATACAACAGATTAATCATGGAGAAGAGTGAAATTATGCTGTTTTGAAAAATAGGGCAGATCAGATTTTCTGCCTAATTATATAAGAAGATTTATCTAAAAAATAAACATTATTTCAAAGACTTATTGGCTGTGAAATAAGTTAAGGGTATTTCAAATATCTTCTCTGCAAAGAAAGGTGAGATGTAGGGAAACACAGAATGTCGAGGGGAAAATATGTCAATATATGCATTGCCATATGGAGAACTAATCCTTAGGCCAGCAACAATGTGGAGGACCTGACCCTTAGATACTTACAAGTAAGCTGGAATGTTCAAAAATTTCAACTCTTTATAATTAAAAAATACTTATTAAAATTAATAACCAAGTGTTATAATTGACATCAGAAGATCAAAACAATCAACCCTGAGAACAGAGAAAAAATATAAATAAAGATATGAGTAGAACTTAATACAACAGAAAACGTATAAAATTGAGGTGATTTAGTAAGTCAAAAGAATATTCTTTGAAAAGATTTAAAAAACACACTTTGATTAAGCAAAACAAAACATAAGTAAATAATATACTGAAAGAATCAGGACAATGTTACAGCAGAGAATATATAAAATGCTACTTAATTTGAACATTTCTGTAAAGTGGACAATTTCCTAGCTCATAAGTTTACCAAATCTGACACAAGGGGAAATCATTTAAGGCCATCATGTCTGCCCTTGGCATCCTCAGAATGCCCTGGGATCAGGATGCAGCTTCTTTAGTCCACAGCAACCTGCGGAGTAGTGGCAGGTCTGCAGGAGTTTGGAAAACAGTCCGCACTGAAGGTGTTTGTGTGGCCATATCTGCTGTGACTAAACAACGAGCAGGGGGGCAGGGGGAGCAGGGGGCCCAGGGCATGGCCCTCAGAGCCCAGCGGTGCCAGGGGGGTGGCACAAGCATTTAGGCCCAGGCCAAAGGGGGACTTCTTTGTCTGCACAGCAGCACAAACTCTCACCTTTCCACTCAAGCCGCGATCTTACTTGAAGTGTGTGTGGAACGTGTCCGCGGAGTACACCTCGCTGCACAGGTAACCATAAGTCTGGGCATCGTAGCTTCCTGCCAGGTGACCGAAGGTCGCAGGCAGATGGGTCCCTGGGACACATGCGGAGAGGCTCCTGCCCGGGCCACAGGGCACCCACTGCCCCTGCCCCAGATCGCGGACCGCAAAGCAGCACTGTCGGAGTCCCCTGCCTCTAGAGGGAGTATTGGAACTACAATTCTAGAAAACGGGGTCCTTGCGGGCGACTCATTGGAGGGACACAAATAAATATTTGCCGACTTTCTACTGAAGCTTATGAGCGATCACACCACAGCCTCGTACAAGGTCAGCTGTTTAGCTAAACATGAGCTCATGATCTAACTTTACACAATAATGAAGAAATCAGCTACAAGGGGAGACAATCAGCAAAAACAATCAATACCAGAATTAGATTCCCAAGGCCATCCATCAGATGTTGGAATAATCAGCTGCAAGGCAGAAAATATACATAAAACTAGAACTGAAACAAAGAACAAGGATGGTTTAAAAGACTGGTAGGATCTTTAAAGCATTTTTAAAGTACACGTCATTGATAAAGCTAAATACTCGAAGGTTGTGTAATACAACAGATTAATCATGGAGAAGAGTGAAATTATGCTGTTTTGAAAAATATGACAGATCAGATTTTCTGCCTAATTATATAAGAAGATTTATCTAAAAAATACACATTATTTCAAAGACTTATTGGCTGTGAAATAAGTTAAGGGTATTTCAAATGGCTTGTCTGCAAAGAAAGGTGAGATGTAGGGAAATACAGAAAGTGGAGGGGAAAATAGGTCAATATATACATTGCTATATGGTGAACTAAGCCTTAGGCCAGCAACTATGTGGAGGACCTGACCCTTAGATACTTACAAGTAAGCTGGAATGTTCAAAAATTTCAACTCTTTATAATTAAAAAGATTTATTAAAATTAATAACCAAGTGTTTTAATTGACATCAGAAGATCAAAACAATCAACCCTGAGAACAGAGAAAAAATATAAATAAAGATATGAGCAGAACTTAATAAAAAAGAAAACATATAAAATTGAGGTGATTTAGTAAGTCAAAAGAATATTCTTTGAAAAGATTTAAAAAACACACTTTGATTAAGCAAAACAAAAACATAAGTAAAGAATATACTGAAAGAATCAGGCCAATGTTATAGCAGAGAACATATGAAATGCCAGTAAATTTGAACATTTCTGTAAAGTGGACAATTTCCTAGCTCCTAAAGTTTACCAAAACTGACACAAGAGGAAATCATTTAAGGTCATCATATCTGCCCTTGGCATTCTCGGAATGCCCTGGCCTCAGAATGCAGCATCTGTAGTCCACGGCAACCTGCGGAGGGGGGGCGGGGCTGGAGGAGTTTGGAACACTGACCTCACTGAGGGTGTGGGTGTGGCCATCTCTGCTGTGACTGAACAAAGGGCAGCGGAGCAGGGGGCCCAGGGCAAGGCCCTCAGAGCCCAGCAGTGCCAGGGGGGTGGCACAAGCATTTAGGCCCAGGCCAAAGGGCGACTTCTTTGTCTGCACAGAAGACCAAACTCTCACCTTTCCACTCAAGCCGCGCTCTTACTTGAAGTGTGTTTGGAATACGTCCACGCAGTACACCTCGCTGCACAGGTAACCATAGGTCTCGGCATCGTAGCTTCCTGCCAGGTGACCGAAGGTTGCAGGCAGATGGGTCCCTGGGACACATGCGGAGAGGCTCCTGCCCATGCCACTGGCCGCCCACAGCCTCTGCCCCCGAGCGGGAGCCGCAAAGCCATCCTGTCTGTGTCCCATTCCTCTTCAGGGAGTATTGGCCCAACACTTCTAGAAAACGGGGTCCTTGCGGGCAACTCATTGGAGGGACACAAATAAATATTTGCTGACTTTCTGCTGAAGCTTACGAGCGTTCACACCTAAGCCTCTTACAAGGTCAGCTGTTTAGCTAAACATGAGCTCATGATCTAAATTTACACAATAATGAAGAAATCAGCTATAACTGGAGACATTCAGCAAAAACAATCAATACCAGAATTAGATTCCCAAGGCCATCCATCAGATGTTGGAATAATCAGCTGCAAGGTAGAAAATATACATAAAACTGGAACTGAAACAAGGAACAAGGATGGTTTAAAAGACTGGTAGGATCTTTAAAACATTTTTAAGGTACACGTCATTGATAAAGCTAAATACTCGAAGGTTGTGTAATACAACAGATTAATCATGGAGAAGAGTGAAATTATGCTGTTTTGAAAAATATGGCAGATCAGATTTTCTGCCTAATTATATAAGAAGATTTATCTAAAAATTACACATTATTTCAAAGACTTATTGGCTGTGAAATAAGTTAAGGGTATTTCAAATGGCTTGTCTGCAAAGAAAGGTGAGATGTAGGGAAACACAGAGAGTCGAGGGGAAAATATGTCAATATATACATTGCCATTTGGTGAATTAAGCCTTAGGCCAGCAACAATGTGGAGGACCTGACCCTTAGATACTTACAAGTAAGCTGGAATCTTCAATAATTTCAACTCTTTACAATTTAAACATACTTATTAAAATGAATAACCAAGTGTTATAATTGACATCAGAAGATCAAAACAATAAACCCTGAGAACAGAGAAAAAATATAAATAAAGATATGAGCAGAACTTAATAAAACAGAAAATGTATAAAATTGAGGTGATTTAGTAAGTCAAAAGAATATTCTTTGAAAAGATTTAAAAAACACACTTTGATTAAGCAAAACAAAAACATAAGTAAAGAATATACAGAAAGAATCAGGCCAATGTTATAGCAGAGAATATATGAAATGCCAGTAAATTTGAACATTTCTGTAAAGTGGACAATTTCCTAGCTCCTAAAGTTTACCAAAACTGACACAAGGGGAAATCATTTAAGGCCATCATGTCTGCCCTTGGCATCCTCAAAACGCCCTGGGTTCAGGATGCAGCTTCTTTAGTCCACGGCAACCTGCGGAGTAGGGGCAGGTCTGCAGGAGTTTGGAAAACAGTCCTCACTGAAGGTGTTTGTGTGGCCATCTCTGCTGTGACTGAACAAAGGGCTGGGGAGCAGGGGGCCGAGGGCAAGGCCCTCAGAGCCCGGCAGGTCCAGAGATGTGGCCCAAGCATTTAGGACCAGGCCAAAGAGCGCCTTCTTGATATGCGCATCGGCCCTGCCTCTCACCTTTCCACTCAGGCCGCCCTCCGACTTGAAGTGTGTGTGGAACGTGTCCACGGAGTACACCTCGCTGCACAGGTAACCATAAATATGGGCATCGTAGCTTCCTGCCAGGTGACTGAAGGTTGCAGACAGATGGGTCCCTGGGACACACGTGGAGAAGCTCCTGCCCGGGCCACAGGCCGCCCAATGGCCCTGCCACAGAGCGGTGACCGCAAAGCAGCCCTGTCGCAGTCCCCTGCTCTAGAGAGAGTAATGGACCAACAATTCTAGAGAACGGGGTCTTTGCGGGCACCTCATTGGAGGGACACAAATAAATATTTACCGTCTATCTGCTGAAGCTTATGAGCGATCACACCTGAGCCTCTTACAAGGTCAGCTGTTTAGCTAAACATGAGCTCATGATCTAAATTTACAAAATAATGAAGAAATCAGTTACAACTGGAGACATTCAGCAAAAACAATCAATACCAGAATTAGATTCCCAAGGCCATCCATCAGATGTTGGAATAATCAGCTGCAAGGCAGAAAATATACATAAAACTAGAACTGGAACAAGGAACAAGGATGGTTTAAAAGACTGGTAGGGTCTTTAAAACATTTTTAAAGTACACGTCATTGATAAAGCTAAATACTCAAAGGTTGTGTAATACAACAGATTAATCATGGAGAAGAGTGAAATTATGCTGTTTTGAAAAATATGTCAGATCAGATTTTCTTCCAATTATATAAGAAGATTTATCTAAAAAATACACATTATTTCAAAGACTTACTGGCTGTGAAATAAATTGTGGGTATTTCAAATGGCTTGTCTGCAAAGAAAGGTGAGATGTAGGGAAACACAGAAAGTCGGAGGGAAAATATGTCAATACATACATTGCTATATGGTGAACTAAGCTTTAGGCCAGCAACAATGTGGAGGACCTGACCCTTAGATACTTACAAGTAAGCTGGAATCTTCAAAAATTTCAACTCTTTATAATTAAAAAGATTTATTAAAATTAATAACCAAGTATTTTAATTGACATCAGAAGTTCAAAACAATAAACCCTGAGAACAGAGATAAATATAAATAAACATATGAGCAGAACTTAATAAAACCGAAAACGTATAAAATTGAGGTGATTTAGTAAGTCAGAAGAATATTCTTTGAAAAGATTTAAAAAACACACTTTAAGCAAAACAAAACGTAAGTAAATAATATACTGAAAGAATCAGAACAATGTTACAGCAGAGAATATATAAAATGCCAGTAAATTTGAACATTTCTGTAAGGTGGACAATTTCCTAGCTCCTAAAGTTTACCAAAACTGACACAAGGGGAAATCATTTAAGGACATCATGTCTTCCTTTGGCATCCTCAGAACGCCTTGGGCTCAGGATGCAGCTTCTTTAGTCCACAGCAACCTGCGGAGTAGGGGCGGGTCTGCAGGAGTTTGGAAAACAGTCCTCACTGAAGGTGTTTGTGTGGCCATCTCTGCTGTGACTAAACAAAGGGCAGGGGAGCAGGGGGCCGAGGGCAGGGCCCTCAGAGCCCGGCAGGTCCAGGGATGTGGCCCAAGCATTTAGGACCAGGCCAAAGAGCACCTTCTTGATATGCACATCAGCCCTGTCTCTCACCTTTCCACTCAGGCCGCCCTCCTACTTGAAGTGTGTGTGGAACGTGTCCACGGAGTACACCTCGCTGCACACGTAACCATAAGTCTGGGCATCGTAGCTTCCTGCCAGGTGATTGAAGGTCGCAGGCAGATGGGTCCCTGGGACACACGTGGAGAGGCTCCTGCCCGGGCCACAGGCCACCCAATGCCCCTGCCACAGAGCAGGGACCGCAAAGCAGCCCTGTTGGAGTCCCCTGCCTCTAGAGGGAGTACTGGACCAACAATTCTAGAAAACGGGGTCTTTGCGGGCACCTCATTGGAAGGACACAAATAAATATTTGCCAACTTTCTGCTGAAGCATATGAGCGATCACACCTGAGCCTCTTACAAGGTCAGCTGTTTAGCTAAACATGAGCTCATGATCTAAATTTACAAAATAATGAAGAAATCAGCTACAACTGGAGACATTCAGCAAAAACAATCAATACCAGAATTAGATTCCCAAGGCCATCCATCAGATGTTGGAATAATCAGCTGCAAGGCAGAAAATATACATAAAACTAGAACTGAAATAAGGAACAAGGATGGCTTAAAAGACTGGTAGGATCTTTAAAACATTTTTAAAGTACACATCATTGATAAAGCTAAATATTCAAAGGTTGTGTAATACAACCAATTAATCATGGAGAAGAGTGAAATTATGCTGTTTGGAAAAATATGGCAGATCAGATTTTCTTCCAATTATATAAGAATATTTATCTAAAAAATACACATTATTTCAAAGACTTATTGTCTGTGAAATAAATTGAAGGTATTTCAAATGGCTTGTCTGCAAAAAAGGTGAGATGTAGGGAAACACAGAAAGTCGGAGGGAAAATATGTCAATACATACATTGCTATATGGTGAACTAAGCTTTAGGCCAGCAACAATGTGGAGGACCTGACCCGTAGATACTTACAAGTATCTGGAATCTTCAAAAATTTCAACTCTTTATAATTAAAAAGATTTATTAAAATTAATAACCAAGTGTTTTAATTGACATCAGAAGATCAAAACAATCAACCCTGAGAACAGAGAAAAAATATAAATAAAGATATGAGCAGAACTTAATAAAAAAGAAAACGTATAAAATTGAGGTGATTTATTAAGTCAAAAGAATATTCTTTGAAAAGATTAAAAGACACACTTTCATTAAGCAAAACAAAAACATAAGTAAAGAATATACAGAAAGAATCAGGCCAATGTTATAGCAGAGAATATATGAAATGCCAGTAAATTTGAACATTTCTGTAAAGTGGACCAGTTCCTAGCTCCTAAAGTTTACCAAAACTGACACAGGAGGAAATCATTTAAGGTCATCATATCTGCCCTTGGCATTCTCGGAATGCCCTGGCCTCAGAATGCAGCATCTGTAGTCCATGGCAACCTGCGGAGGGGGGGCGGGGCTACAGGAGGTTGGAACACTGCCCTCACTGAGGGTGTGAGTGTGGCCATCTCTGCTGTGACTGAACAAAGTGCAAGGGAGCAGGGGACCCTGGGCAGGGCCCTCAGAGCCCAGCAGTGCCAGGGGCATGGCACAAGCATTTAGGCACAGGCCAAAGGGCGCCTTCATGTCTGCACAGCAGCCCAACCTCTTACCTTTCCACTCAAGACGCGCTCTTACTTCAAGTGTGTGTGGAATACGTCCACGCAGTACACATCGCTGCACAGGTAACCATACATCTGGGCATCGTAGCTTCCTGCCAGGTGACCGAAGGTCGCAGGCCGATGGGTGCCTGGGACACCTGAGGAGAGGCTCCTGCCCGGGCCACAGGACGCCCACTGCCTCTGCCCCAGAGTGGGGTCTGCAAAGCCACCCTGTCTGTGTCCCATTCCTCTTCAGGGAGTATTGGCCCAACACTTCTAGAAAACGGGGTCCTTGCGGGCAACTCATTGGAGGGACACAAATAAATATTTGCTGACTTTCTGCTGAAGCTTACGAGCGTTCACACCTAAGCCTCTTACAAGGTCAGCTGTTTAGCTAAACATGAGCTCATGATCTAAATTTACACAATAATGAAGAAATCAGCTACAACTGGAGACATTCAGCAAAAACAATCAATACCAGAATTAGATTCCCAAGGCCATCCATCAGATGTTGGAATAATCAGCTGCAAGGTAGAAAATATACATAAAACTGGAACTGAAACAAGGAACAAGGATGGTTTAAAAGACTGGTAGGATCTTTAAAACATTTTTAAGGTACACGTCATTGATAAAGCTAAATACTCGAAGGTTGTGTAATACAACAGATTAATCATGGAGAAGAGTGAAATTATGCTGTTTTGAAAAATATGGCAGATCAGATTTTCTGCCTAATTATATAAGAAGATTTATCTAAAAATTACACATTATTTCAAAGACTTATTGGCTGTGAAATAAGTTAATGGTATTTCAAATGGCTTGCCTGCAAAGAAAGGTGAGATGTAGGGAAACACAGAAAGTCGAGGGGAAAATATGTCAATATATACATTGCCATATGGTGAACTGAGCCTTAGGCCAGCAACAATGTGGAGGACCTGACCCTTAGATACTTACAAGTAAGCTGGAATCTTCAAAAATTTTAACTCTTTATAATTTAAAAATACTTATTAAAATTAATAACCGAGTGTTATAATTGACATCAGAAGATCAAAACAATAAACCCTGAGAACAGAGAAAAAATATAAAGATATGAGCAGAGCTTAATAAAACAGAAAACATATAAAATTGAGGTGATTTAGTAAGTCAAAAGAATATTCTTTGAAAAGATTTAAAAAACACACTTTGATTAAGCAAAACAAAACATAAGTAAATAATATACAGAAAGAATCAGGACAATGTTACAGCAGAGAATATAGAAAATGCCAGTAAATTTGAACATTTCTGTAAAGTGGACAATTTCCTAGCTCCTGAAGTTTACCAAAACTGACACAAGGGGAAATCATTTAAGGTCATCATATCTGCCCTTGACATTCTCGGAATGCCCTGGCCTCAGAATGCAGCATCTGTAGTCCATGGCAACCTGTGGAGTGGGGGCGGGGCTGCAGGAGGTTGGAACACTGCCCTCACTGAGGGTGTGGGTGTGGCCATCTCTGCTGTGACTGAACAAATGGCAGGGAAGCAGGGGGCCCAGGGCAGGGCCCTCTGAGCCCGGCAGGCCCAGGGGGTGGCACAAGCACTGAGGCCCAGGCCAAAGAGCACGTTCTTGGTCTGCACGACATCCCGGCCTCTAATCTTTACACTCAGGCCGCCCTCCTACTTAAAGTGTGTGTGCAACGTGTCCATGGATTACACCTCGCTGCACAGGTAGCCATAGGTTTGGGCATCGTAGCTTCCTGCAAGGTGACCAATGGTTGCAGGCATGTGGGTCCCTGGAGCACACGCAGAGAGGCTCCTGAACCCGCCCCTGGCCATTCAGTTCTCCTGCTCCAGAGAGGGGGCCACAAAGCAGCCCTTTCTGAGTCCCCTGCTACTAGAGGGAGTATTGGCCCAACACTTCTAGAAAACGGGGTCCTTGCGGGCAATTCAGTGGAGGGACAAAAATAAATCTTTGACGACTTTCTGCTGAAGCTCACGAACGTTCACACCTTCGCCTCTTACAAGGTCAGCTGTTTAGCTAAACATGAGCTCATGATCTAAATTTACACAATAATGAATAAATCAGGTACAAATGGAGACACTCAGCATAAACAATCAATACCAGAATTAGATTCCCAAGGCCATCCATCAGATGTTGGAATAATGAGGTGCAAGGCAGAAAATATACATAAAACTGGAACTGAAACAAGGAACAAGGATGTTTTAAAAGACTGGTAGGGTCTTTAAAACATTTTTAAAATACATGTCATTGATAAAGCTAAAAACTCGAAGGTTGTGTAATACAACAGATTAATCATGGAAAAGAGTGAAAGTATGCTGTTTTGAAAAATATGGCAGATCAGATTTTCTGCCTAATTATATAAGAAGATTTATATTAAAAAATACACATTATTTAAAGACTTATTGGCTGTTAAATAAGTTAAGTGTATTTCAAATGGCTTATCTGCACAGAAAGGTGAGGTTTAGGGAAACACAGAAAGCTGAGGGGAAAATATGTGAATATATACATTGCTATATGGTGAACTAAGCCTTAGGCCAGCAACAATGTGGAGGACATGACCGTTAGATACTTACAAGTAAGCTGGAATCTTCAAAAGTTTCAAATCTTTACAATTAAAATGATTTATTAAAATTAATAACCAAGTGTTTTATTTGACATCAGAAGATCAAAACAATAAACCCTGAGAATAGAGAAAAAATATAAATAAAAATATGAGCAGAACAATAAAACAGAAAACTTATAAAAGTGAGGTGATTTAGTAAGTCAAAAGAATATTCTTTGAAAAGATTTAAAAAACACATTTTGATTATGCAAAACTAAAACATAAGTAAATAATATACAGAAAGAACCAAGACAATGTTATAGCAGAGAATATATAAAATGCCAGTAAATTTGAACATTTCTGTAATGTGGACAATTTCCATGCTCCTAAAGTTTACCAAAACTGACACAAGAGGAAATCTTTAAAGCCATCATGTCTGCCCTTGCAATCCTCGGAACGCCCTTACCTCAGGATGCAGCTTTTCTAATCCATGGCAACCTGTGCAGAGGGTTCGGGGTTGCAGGAGTTTGGAACACTGCCCTCACTGAGGGTGTGGGTGTGGCCATCTCTGATGTGACTGAAGAAAGGGCCGGGGAGCAGGGGTCCCAGGACAGGGCTCTCAGAACCCGGCCGGCCCCGGTGTGTGGCACAAGCATTTAGGCCTAGGCCTAAGAGCGTCCCATGGTCCTACCTGCCTGCGACCTTCGGTCACCTGGCAGGAAGCTACGACGCCCAGACCTATGCTTAATGGCGCAGCGAGGTGTACTCTGCAGACACGTTCCAAACCCACTTCAAGTAGGAGGGTGGTCTGTGTGGGAAGGTGAGAGGCCGCGCTGACATGCAGACCAAGAAGGCACTCTTTGGCTTGGGCCTAAATGCTTGTGCCAAACCCCTGGGCCTGCCGGTCTCTGAGGGCCCTGCCCTGGGCCCCCTGCTCCCCTGTATTCGTTCAGTTACAGCAGAGATGGCTACACCCACACTCTCACTGAGGGCAGTGTTCCTACGTCCTGCAGCCTCGCCCCCTCTCTGCAGGTAGCCATGGACTACAGAAGCTGCATCCTGAGGCCAGATCATACTGAGGTTATCCAGGGGAAGACATGATGGCCTTAAATGATTTCCTCTTGTGTCAGTTTTCATAAACTTTAGGAGCTAGGAAATTTTCCACTTTACAGAAATGTCCAAATTTACTGGCATTTCATATATTCTCTGCTATAACAGTGTCCTGATTCTCTCTGTATATTATTTACTTATGTTTTTGTTTTGCTTACTCGAAGTGTGTTTTTTAAATCTTTTTAAAAATATTACTTAGGCTTACTAATCACCTCAATTTTATACGTTTTCTGTTCAATTAAGTTCTGCACATATCTTTATTTATATTTTTCTATGTTCTGAGTTTATTGTTTTGATCTTCTGATGTCAATTAAAACACTTGGTTATTAATTTTAATAAATCTTTTAAATTATAAAGATTTGAACATTTTGAAGATTCCAGCTTACTTGTAAGTATCTAAGGGTCAGGTCCTCCACATTGTTGCTGGCCTAAGGCGTAGTTCACCATATAGCAATGTATATATTCACATATTTTCCCCTCGACTTTCTGTGTTTTCCTACCTCTCAACTTTCTTTGCAGACAAGCCCTGTGGAATACACTTAACTTATTTCACAGCCAATAAGTCTTTAAAATAATGTGTATTTTTTAAGATAAATCTTCTTATATAATTAGGCAGACAACCTGATCTGCCATATTTTTCAAAACAGCATAATTTCACTCTTCTCCGTGATTAATCTGTTGTATTACACAACCTTCGAGTTTTTTGCTTTATTAATGACATGTACTTTAAAAATGTTTTAAAGACCCTACCAGTCTTTTAAAACATCCTTGTTCCTTGTTTCAGTTCTAGTTTTATGTATATTTTCTGCCTTATACCTGATTATTCCAACATCTGATGGATGGCCTTGGGAATCTAATTCTGGTATTGATTGTTTTTGCTGAATGTCTCCAGTTGTAGCTGATTTTTTCATTATTGTGTAAAGTTAGATCATGAGCTCATGTTTAGCTTAACAGCTGACCTTGTAAGAGGCTTAGGTGTGAAGGCTCGTAAGTTTCAGCAGAAAGTTGTCAAAGATTTATTTTTGTCCCTCCACTGAATTGCCCGCAAGGACCCCGTTTTCTAGAAGAGTTGGGCAAATACTCCCTCTAGTGGCAGGGGACTCAGACAGGGCTGCTTTGTGGTGTCCGCTCTGGGGCAGGGGCACTGAGCGGCCAGGGGACCAGGCAGGAGACTCTCCGTGTGTGTCCAGGACCCACCTGCCTGCGACCTTCGCTCACCTGGCTGGAAGCTGCGACGCCCAGACCTATGGTTAAATGTGCAGACAGGTGTACCCTGTGGACACGTTCCACACACAGGTCAGGTGGGAGAGCAGCCTGAGTGGGAAGGTGAGAGGCCGGTCTGCCGTTCCGACAAAGAAGGCGCTCTTTGTTCTGGGCCTAAATGCTTGTGCCAACTCCCTGTGCCTGCTGGCTCTGAAGGCCCTGCCCTGGGAACCCTGCTCCCCTGCTCTTTGTTCAGTCACTGCACAGATGGTCACACCCACACACTCAGTGAGGGCAGTGTTTCAACCTACTGCAGCCCCGGCCCCTCTCCCTATTTTGCCATGGACTACAGAAGCTGCAGCCTGAGGCTGGGACATTCCGAGGATGCCAAGAGCAGGCATGATGGCCTTAAATTATTTCCTCTTGTGTCAGTTTTGGTAAACTTTAGGAGCTAGGAAATGGTCCACTTTACAGAAATGTTCAAATTTACTGGCATTTCATATATTCTCTGCTCTAACATTGTCCTGACTCTTTCTGTATATTCTTTACTTATGTTTTTGTTTTGCTTAATCAAAGTGTGTTTTTTAAACCTTTTCAAAGAATATTCTTTTGACTTACTAATCACCTCAATTTTATATGTTTTCTGTTTTATTAACTTCTGCTCATATCTTTATTTTTATTTTTCTGTGTTCTCAGGGTTTATTGTTTTGATCTTCTGATGTCAATTAAAACACTTGGTTATTAACTTTAATAAATCTTTTTAATTATAAAGAGTTGAACTTTTTAAAGATTCCAGCTTACTTGTAAATATCTAAGGGTCAGGTCCTCCACTTTGTTGCTGCCCTAAGGCTTAATTCACCATATAGCAATGTATATATTGATATATTTTCCCCTCGACTTTCTGTGTTTTCCTGCTTCTCACCTTTCTTTGCAGACAAGCCCTTTGAAATACCCTTAACTTATTTCACAGCCAATAAGTCTTTAAAATAATATGTATTTTTTAAGATAAATCTTATATAATTAGGCAGAAAATCTGATCCCCCATATTTTTGAAAATAGCATAATTTCACTCTTCTCCATGATTAGTTCCGGGCCATAAATGGGTGGCAGTGACAGCTTCCTCCAGCTTCGTCCACTTTCACGTTCCCAGACCCCTTCACACCCTGCACTTTCCAGCACACTCACTCACTCCCAGCCAGGCCTCGGCTTCACACAGTCTCTGCCCAGATTCGCTCACGCTCACAGCTTGCTTGCAGTCAGTCTCCACTCATCCTCCATGGCATCCCATGCAGCTGCTCTACTAGCCCTCAGCCTGTTGAATCTATGGACCTCCCCTGGTAAGGCTGAGGGGAGGTTTAGTGTGGGGGGGCAAGTATCAGGGGTGTCTAGGGCTCAGACTGCTTGACGCTGGACGTGAGGGACTCTGTGAGTTAGGACTGCATGTTTCAGTGAACCTGGGTTGTGCCCCGTGTGTTTGCCTGTGAGTGGCGGTGTACCTGGGCTCCTGAATTCCAATGTGTATCTGTCTCTTGGTGTATCCAGGGCCTATGACTAGCCCCGTCTCTTCAGGCTCTATTTCCTGCTGCCTCTGTTTCCCAGGCAGGAGAGAACAGAGTATACTGTTAAAGTGGAGGGAATGGGAGGTATTGGTCTAAGAAGGGTCAAAAAATTTAACAACTCCTATGTTCTGTTAATGCCACCCTCCTGTTACCCACCTCACCCCCTTCCCTACCCCACATCCTTCCCCCCACTGACACTGTAACCAGCGTGAACTCTTCATTTGTGGGGAAGTTGAAAAGACTCAGGAGAGAAGTTGGGGTGATCAGGGCAGCAGGAGGGCATTTGTGGGGCTCAGGACGGCTGTCGTTTGCCGAACTGCTTAGAAGTGCTTCAATATATTTAGCGAATATCAGGTCTAGCTGCCGCCACACACAGACAGGCATCCTTAATGCCAGTGAGGGCTGTGGCCTCCGTTCCTCAGTGTCCCTGTGTCCTGACACTAATCCTACCCCAGCTCTGGGAGGTGCCAACGACGCTGAAGACTGCTGCCTGTCTTTGACCCAGCTCCCCTTCCCTGGATTCCTGGTGCTAGCCTATCGCTACCTGCTCATCAACAATGGCTTCAGGGTGTCTTCCATTGTGTGAGTTGCAGGACAAGCCTGACTATCCTCATCTCCCCCATCAGCCCCTGGGGAGACCCACCCCCACCTTCTTATCTCTCTTTTCCTTGCCAAGCCCAAACTCTGCAAGGAAGCCCCTGAAACAGGCTCCTGGGTGTGGTCCCCAGCCACAGCTCCTCATACCAGGGCCTTCCAGGAAGCTGGGTTCCAGGGCTCTATTTTCTCTGACCTCTGACCTCTGTCTCCATATTCTCCACGCTGAGAGGTTACCAGCTCTGTGCACCCCTAGACCAGCCCTGGGTGGGCCGCATCATCCGGAGACTGCAGAAGAACTCAGCCAAGGCAAGCCTGGCCCTCCCCAGCCCTGCCTCCTCCCTCCAAGCCCCTGCCCAAGACCCCAGCCCATGACCTTGCCTCTCCTTCCTCCCCCAGGGAAAGCACTAGAGCAGGTAGCCCATGATAGCCCCAGAGGGAGCCCTGTGTCTGAGGGAAAGAATGTGAATCACTGAAGCCCTGGGGAACCAAGGACCAGAAGGGAGGACCACGCTTCCTGCTCCCCTGCACCAGAACTGACCCAGCTGGGGTGGGGCAGGAGTGTGGGTGTGAGTGTGAGTGTGAGTGTGGATGAGTGTGGTGGAAGCACAACTTCTCCATGCCCAGACTGCAGTGTTTCCAATAAAGCCCAGCTTGTACCCACGAATCCATCTGTCTGCTGTCTGTTTGCTGTCTGTCCAGGAGGACTGTGACAGGAAGGGTGAGGTGGAAGGGCCGGGTTAGTTTCCACCCTGCAGCCCAAGCAACATCCTCATCCACCTCCACCTAATATGCTGTGTTCTCAGGATCAGCTCCCATGATCAGGGCCCCACATCATGTCTCCTCACAGCCCTATCAGACTCCACGGCTCAGCAACATTAAACTTGTGCCCGTCCACTGAATGACCCAAACTCTCTGAGCCCTCTGAGTTTTTGCCTTCCAGGACAGGTGCTCAAGCATCCAGGTGTCTCAGGGATGTGGTATCATGGGGGTGGGGAAGGGAGTTGTTGGGAACCAGCTCTCATGGCTGGGGAGGGCCAGGAGGCCCAACTCTGTTGCCTGGGGTGAAAGAACCCATCCACCCAAGTCATGCCCTCTGTCTGGAATTCTTCTCTCTCTTCTGCCTACCTGGCTTCCCATCTGAGTCTGGATGACTCCTCCTCCAGGAAGCCTTCCCTGACTCCACACAGGGTTAGGCAGCCTCCCTCCCTCCCAAGCTCCCAGGGCCCTCTGCCCCTCTCTTCTTGCAGCACTCAAGATGCTGAGTTATAATTGTTAGTTTGTCAGCCTTCCTGAACAGGGATCTTGTCTATTTTGGTTTCCACTGTCTCCCTGGTATGAAGTACGTGGCTTGGCACAAGGTAGTCACTGAAAAAAATATTTTTCTTGAGAGCAGATAAATATATAAGAAAAGGGTCAGCAGCCAGAGGTGAGGGCCCATCTGTCCACATAGAATCTGACCTCCAGGCCAGCCCTCTTCTCTCGCCCAGTCACTTTGGGCCAGGTCCAGCCCCATCTGGGTCCACGTGGCAACCCTGGGGCCATGCTTCTCAGGGGTACTGATGGACAGACCTGGGAGCCAGAGGTCAGAGTGGGAGAGGAAGGAAAAAGGAACATCCAGAGAGCTGGGGAGATTCAGCATGGGGAGACCCCCACCACCTCATAGCCACATGGGCTCCAGGGCCAAGGCAACACTGAGACCAGAGGAGTCACAGGGAAGGAGTCTCAGCTCTGGGAGACAAAAGCCCTCGACTCTTGGGACATCTCACAAGACTGTTCTGGGAGGAATGAACTCCTCGTGCTCGGGAAGTCCTCTGGGAAAGCTGGGTGGTTGCCCAACTATGGCCCCTAAGGGCCTGTCCAGCTGGGAGCAGCAAGTCTGTGCCCCTGGGGTTGGGATGACAGCTAGTACAGCAGACTGAGCATCCTCACCTGGGAACAGGGGCCACCACTACACCATATACCTTATCTGGTAACAAAAGCAGACCTGGGCAGGCTTGGGCAAACTTGGAAGGGAAGCAGCAGTGAGGGTTTGTGCCAGCCCTTCCTCACTGAGCTGGGAGCATGGCAGCTTCTTCCTCACCTCTGCTCCTAGGACGAGGTGTCCAGAACCTCAGGTAAATCAGGTCTTGGAGTCAGAGGAGTGGGTGGAATGCGGATAGTTTGCAAGAACAACTGGTATAGCCCGGAAATTTGGCTCCGCTACCTGGGGGAAATTACCTATCCATTCATGCATGCATGCAGCCATCCATCTAGCTGTCTCTGCATCCATTAGACCTCACCCATCCATCCACCCACCCCCCACCAACTCATCCGTCCATTAAGTCAGCCAACCATGGAGTTCCAGAGTTCACAGCTGTGGACACTCTTTGGACCTGTGCCCTGCACTGTAGCAGGCAGAGGACAAACACAGGTGTGAGGGGGGTACATCCCCTCAAATCCTTCTGGGTCCCCAGTGAAACCAAGCAAAGTTCAGCCTGACAAAGAGGCAGACACAAACCCACCCTCTGGACGCTTGCAGAAACACACAGATGGAGTAGAGAAGGTGAGGGTGGGAGCCCTGAGTAGGTGCTACCAGGAGAGAGGCACCTGGACACCACCTCCCTGACACTGCCACAGGTGGGGGGCGCAGGGATGCAGTAACAGGTCATGAGCTCAATGACCAGTCCCCAATCCCCCAATCCTGTTTCTGCCCCTGACTGTGCAACTCTGGGGAAGTCCCTTCCTCACTGCCCCCTCCAAGACCTTACTTCCCCCATCTGTCAGGTGGGGGATGGGGGGCTTCATTTTTAAGGGTCCCTCCAAACAAAGACAATTCCTAAATCTTTGTGTCTTAGGCTAACCCTCCCCAGCATTCACACAGTCTCCCCAAAGTCATGCACATTCAGAAAGGTCCCTAGTGGCACAGTGGTTAAGAATCCGTCTGCCAATGCAGGGGACACAGGTCTGAGCCCTGGTCCGGGAAGATCCCACATGCCGCCGAGCAACTAAGTCTGTGTGCCACAACTACTGAGCCTGTGCTCTAGAGCCCGTGAGCCACAACTACTGAGTCCATGTGCCACAACTACTGAAGCCCGCACACCTAGAGCCCTTGCTCTCAACAAAGAAAAGCCACCTCAGTGAGAAGCCCTCGCACCACAACGAAGAGTAGCCCCCACTCGCCGCAACTAGAGAAAGCCCACGAGCCTCAAAGAAGACCCAACGCAGCCAAAAATAAATAAATAAATTTATTTATTTATTTTAAAAATAGAAAGAAAGGAAAGTCTTCACTTCCCGGGGCCCCAGGGACCACCCTCTGGGAATAAAGGGAAAGCTGAGGTCCAGGAAGAAAGAAAATAATCCAGGTGCTGGTGAAGTGGCTGGAACAGCCCCCTGCTGGACCCTGGAGGCCTGGAGGGTGAATAATTTTGAAGAAGCCTGAGCCCTCCCCACCTCTTCTTCGGCCAGTGCCTTTCCTCCTGGCTTTCTCCTTCCCTGTTTTTCCCACCCCCAGCCACCAACCCTCCCGGACACTAGGTCTTTTTCCCTTATCTCCCTGCCAGACACAGGAGGGCTTAGCCCAGCAACCTGTGACTTGTCCTGATCCACTTAAACATTCTCAGAACTCTGATTTCATCTAATCAACACCTGCCCTGTTTCACAATGATTCACTGACAAGTGTTGAGTCTTTATTTATTCCAAGTTCTGACAGGACTGCCTACCTGACAATGATGAAGCTGCCTGCTCTCTGAGGGGTGGGGTGGACTCCTAGCTCCCTAACCAGGATATGGGGGCCTTGCTGCCTGCCTCTAAGTAGCCACCTTCCTCTCTCAGGCACATGACACTTGCTAAAGGTTTAAGGCGGGCAGCTGAGTGACACCTCCCTACCTGAAGTTCTGTGGTCCCAGCAGCCAACATCTCCCTAAAGGGACCTGACATCCCTACTTAGGGAGCTCCCAGGCTTTTTGTCCACCTCTATGGGGGACAAAAAGCTTCCTATCCACGGGGGAATTCCCTGATGGTCCAGTGGTTAGGACTTGGCGCTTTCACTGCCGGGACCCCAATTCAATCCCTGGTTGGGGAACTGAGATCACACAAACCTCTCGGCCCCCCCAAAAAAACGGGTCCCTGATAGAGTTCCCAGGAAACTACCATTGCCAACGTTGCTCTGCCCAGGGCCTGGCACAGAACAAGGCGTAGTACACATGTGAGTAACAGAAAATGGAATTGAACGTGACCCTTTCCCACAATTACCCCAGCACCGCTCACCCCATGGAGCACATCCAGTTCTCGGGGTTGGGGCTGTCTCAGTTACATGGCTAAGTGTTTGGTCAGAGCCAGCTCCATACGGTTTTGATCAGGTTTTCATCATCTCATGTTCAATTTCTCGGCAAGCCTTCACCACATACTCCCTTCTCCGGCCTCCGGGAAACTCAGAAACAGCCAGAAAACCTTGGGAATGAGAGCTTCACAAGGGAGCAGGACTCCCAAGTGGGGAGTTTCCTCCAAGAGGCCCGCTGTCAGAAGAAACAGGCACTTTTCTGGTCAGAGAACTTTCGTGATGGCCCCCGAGACTCTGTCCACGTGGGAGGACTTGGTTCTGTAGTACGAGCTCTATCACCACTGGTGTTTACTAGGTGCTGGGCACTGCTTTAAGCACTATTACCATTCTTATGTTGCAGCTGAGGAAACTGAGGTGCAGAGGTTAAATGACTTACCCAGGCTGGATGGCCGGTAAAGTGGCAGAGCTGGAGGTCCTGGCTGGGCAGACGGGCTCCAGAATCTGACTCTTAGCTACCACACATACTACCTCTCTGAGTCGATCCACCTCCTAAATAAAAATGGGAAATAGTACAGCAGGTGCAGGTCTGAGGAAGTGGCCCTCAGAGAACAGGGAAAACCGTTCCTTTGAGGTGCTGACCATGTGCCAGGCTCCAAGCTGAGTCCTTTATGTGCATTATCATTGCATCCTCAAACAACCCTATGAAGTGGGGATCGCTAGTCCCATTCTATGTATGAGAAAATTGAGGCACAGAGAGGTAGAGTGATCTCCCAAGTCCACTCAACTGGTGAGTGGCAAAGCTGAGACTGCAGCCCGTCTGCCTGACGGGTAGCACTTAGGCTGAGGGCTGGGGGCTGGGATGTCCAGATGGGGTAGAAAGGCTTGGCTTTGTCAGAAGAGCTGGGAAAAAAACAAGAGAAGGAGCTGAAGGTCTCAGGCAGGACCCCAGTGCTTGAGCTCAGACACAGATATGCCCCTTGGAGGCCTCCTGGGCCGGCCTCTCCAGCAGAAGGGGAGCCTGCTTCCCCAGAGCCTCCAGGAGGAAGTGGGCACAGGTTCTCAAGGTCTTCTCAGGCCTCAGTTTTTCCAGGAGTGGGGCAGAGGAGAAGGGGCTCAGCCTACAACTATGCCCACCTTCTTACCTCCATTCCCAGGGGAATAGCAGAGGCCAGAACCTGGTAATGTTGAAAGGAAAGGAGGAACGGAGGGCAGGGTTGGGATCTGGAGGGTAGGGATAGGGGAAGGACTAGAGGTTCTGTGGGCGGGACTTCTGGAAGGAGTGGGCCTCTCAGGGGGCCTTGAGCCAGCCTGGCTGGGGCTCCTGTAGGGCAGAGCTTCTGGGGACTTCAAGGGTGGGATCAGATCCTGAAGGACCCACTTCTGAGGGCTGGTTCCATCTCCTGAGGGGCCATGCATGGGGTGGAAACTCTGAGGATCAGAGTAGATGGGGGAGTCAGACCTCCCAGCCCACTTCTATTCCTAGGACCTTTGAGTCTTCCATGCTCCAGAGAGGAAGCATAAGACCTGAGCTTCCCTGGGCTCCAACCCGGCCGAAGTAGGATGGCTATAACCCCAGCAGCTTTGACACTGCCCTATCAGACAACAGGACCCCTCCACCCCCCCACCCCCACCCCCAGAGTTCTGGATCTCAGAATCGCACTCACTGGAAATCTGGACTTATTACCATCAAAACCTCAATCACCTTACCGACCTCATACCTGTCAGACTATCATTTCAAGGATCCTCCCCCAAGAGGAAGACACCCCTTCCTACCAGGGACCCAACACTATAAAGCCCTCCATCAATTCAGGAATCCTGGAAGGACATCCCAACACCTATTGGTGTCCCCACTACTGACAGGAGCCCCATTCATGTCAAGGTCCCCCCATTACTATCAGGCCACCATTCTTCTTGGGAAATCCTATCTCTGTCAGGAACACCCAAGCCTGTCAGGCAGGACAGCAGCGACGCACCACTCCAGGAACACCATTTTCCATGTAGTCTATGTAAATGGCACCTCTTGGCATGGCAGCCCTAAGCGTCAGAGCATCTGTTAACACAGGGTCTCCAGTGGTCTTGGTGCTGCCATGACATAGAGTCCCAGCCCTGGCAAACCCTTTTGTCTAAAGTGATGCTACATCACTGTCTGGAACCCAGAAATAGTTATTCACGCCAGGCACTGTTCTGGGTGCTGATGGTACAATAGTAAGCAAGACAGATATTTTCTTGAGATTCAGGGAGCTGAATGTAATCCTTTGGGGATTCTACGATGGAATGCAAGATCTACTGGTAAGTTAAGACTAATATAATAGGAAATTCCTCAAACACAGAAAGGGCTTAAGATTGTGGGCAGTGAAAAAAAAGATAAATACCTTGATAGTCCACCCTATGGCTGTCCAACATCAACATGCATCCTTCTTACCAAACCCTAGACTTAACATTTTAAGGGTGTCACCTAGCATAAGATCACTTTTGTTTATAAAACCAAAAAAATTCACTGCTCCCCAAAAAGAGACTCTTCAGAGCCTTAGCAATTACCACACCTGTCTTAGCTTGAGCTGCCATAATAAAATACCATGGACTGAGTGGCTTAAACAAGAGAAATTTATTTTCTCACAGTTCTGGAGGTTAGAAGTTCAACATAAAGGTGCCAGTATGGTAAGTTTCTATTGAGAGCTCTCTTCCTGGCATGTAGATGACCACCTTCTTACTAGGTCCTCACATGGCAGAGATCTCTCACTCTTCCTCTTCTTTGAAGTCCACAGTCCTATAAGACTAGAGCCCTACCCTTATGATCTCATTTAACCTAAATTACTTCCTAAATACCCTATCTCTAGATACAGTCACATTGAGGGTTAGGTCTTCAACATATGAATTCTAGGGGACAGAGTTCAGCCCATAGCAAAAGCCAAATCTAAATCCAAGAACTCAGAATGACATCCATTCCTCCTCTAGTTTTGTTGTAATCTCATCTCTCTATTCTACAACACCTGATGACCACCAGCAGCGCACCTGATTGGTCAGGATAGGTTGGGTGATGCTGCAATAACAAATGACACCTAAATCTGAGTGGCTGAACACAACAAAATTCTATGCTGCACACATACCAACCCTGCTGTGGGTCTAGGCAATCTCTAGCACAACTGTACTCCATGTGGTGGCTCAACATTACAGGCTGCTTTGATCTCTTGGCATGTTTTTTCATCTCAACACATGTTTCCATGATGACTCCAGCCAGGCAAGACAGCAAGGGGAACCCTTCCTTAAATGCTTCTATCCACAAATGGCACATGCCATTTCTGAACACATTTCATTGGCCAAAGTGGGTCATACCTCCATGTCTAACTTCAAGGGAGCAACTGCCAGGAGGAGAAGCAAACCAGAATCTTGGTGAGTAGTAGTAATATGTCCACAACAACCTATATTCAAGAATGGAATAAAGGAGGATGAAAGAAAAGAGGAGTCAGTTAAAGAAATGGAGACATTTCAGAGCCAGGAAGGAAATATGAATAAAAGCTGTAGTCAGTAGTTCTGAAAATAGTCCTGGGGCTTAACTAGAATTTATTACTTCTTTCTTAATTAGTTTTCTATTGCTGTGTAACAAATCACCACAAATTCAGCAGCTTCGAACAATCCAAATTTATTATCTCACAGTTTCTGTGGGTCAACAGTCTGGGTACAGGTTAACTGGGTCCTCTGCTCAGGGCCTCACCAGGCTAATCTCAGGTGTCAGCCAGGCTGCCATCTCACCTCAGGCTCTGAGTCCTCTTCCAAATTCACTGGGTGTTGACAGTTGTGGTTTTAGGACTGAAGCCCTGAGTTCCTAGAGCTGCCTGCAACTCCCTGCTCCATGGCCCTCTTTGCAACGTGGCAGTTTGCTTCTCCAAGGGCAACATGAGAGCATCTGCTGCTGCTTTTTATTTATTTATTTATTTATTTATTTATTTATTTATTTATTAGTTTCTGCTTTATAACAAAGTGAATCAGTCATACATATACATCTGTTCCCACATCCCTTCCCTCCTGCATCTCCCTCCCTCCCACCCTCCCCATCCCACCCCTCCAGGTGGTCACAAAGCACCAAGCTGATCTCCCTGTGCTATGCGGCTGCTTCCCACTATCTATCTACCTTATGTTTGGTACTGTATATATGTCCATGCCTCTCTTTTGCTTTGTCACAGCTTACCATTCCCCCTCCCCATATCCTCAAGTCCATTCTCAAGTAGGTCTGTGTCTTTATTCCTGTTTTATCCCTAGGTTCTTCATGACATTTTTTTAAAAATTCCATATGTATGTGTTAGCATACGGTATTTGTCTTTCTCTTTCTGAGTTACTTCACTCTGTATGACAGACTCTAGGTCTATCCACCTCATTACAAATAGCTCAGTCTCGTTTCTTTTTATGGCTGAGTAATATTCCATTGTATATATGTGCCACATCTTCTTTATCCGTTCATCCGATGATGGACACTTAAGTTGTTTCAATCTCCAGGCTATTGTGAATAGAGCTGCAATGAACATTTTGGTACATGTCTCTTTTTGAATAATGGTTTTCTCAGGGTATATGCCTAGTAGTGGGATTGCTGGGTCATATGGTAGTTCTATTTTTAGTTTTTTAAGGAACATCCATACTGTTCTCCATAGTGGCTGTACCAATTCACATTCCCACCAGCAGTGCAAGAGTGTTCCCTTTTCTCCACACCCTCTCCAGCTTTTATTGTTTCTAGATTTCTTGATGATGGCCATTCTGACTGGTGTGAGATGATATCTCATTGTAGTTTTGATTTGCATTTCTCTAAAGATTAATGAGGTTGAGCATTCTTTCATGTGTTTGTTGGCAGTCTGTATATCTTCTTTGGAGAAATGCCTATTTAAGTCTTCTGCCCATTTTTGGATTGGGTTGTTTCTTTTTTTGCTATTGAGCTGCATGAGCTGTTTATAAATTTTGGAGATTAATCCTTTGTCCGTTGCTTCATTTGCAAATATTTTCTCCCATTCTGAGGGTTGTCTTTTGGTCTTGTTTATGGTTTCCTTTGCTGTGCAAAAGCTTTGAAGTTTCATTAGGTCCCATTTGTTTATCTTTGTTTTCATTTCCATTTCTCTAGGAGGTGGGTCCAAAAGGATCTTGCTGTGATTTATGTCATAGAGTGTTCTGCCTATGTTTTCCTCTAAGAGTTTGATAGTTTCTGGCTTTACATTTAGGTCTTTAATCCATTTTGAGCTTATTTTTGTGTATGGTGTTAGGGAATGATCTAATCTCATACTTTTACATGTCCCTGTCCAGTTTTCCCAGCACCATTTATTGAAGAGGCTGTCCTTTCTCCACTGTACATTCCTGCCTCCTTTATCAAAGATAAGTTGACCATATGTGCGTGGGTTCATCTCTGGGCTTTCTATCCTGTTCCATTCATCTATCTTTCTGTTTTTGTGCCAGTACCACACTGTCTTGATTACTGTAGCTTTGTAGTATAGTCTGAAGTCAGGGAGCCTGATTCCTCCAGCTCCATTTTTCGTTCTCAAGATTGCTTTGGCTATTCGGTGTCTTTTGTTTTTCCAAACAAATTTTGAAATTGTTTGTTCTAGTTCTGTGAAAAATGCCAGTGGTAGTTTGATAGGGATTGCATTGAATCTGTAGATTGCTTTGGGTAGTAGAGTCATTTTCACAATATTGACTCTTCCAATCCAGGAGCATGGTATATCTCTCCATCTATTTGTATCATCTTTAATTTCTTTCATCAGTGTCTTATAATTTTCTGCATACAGGTCTTTTGTCTCCTTAGGTACGTTTATTCCTAGATATTTTATTCTTTTTGTTGCAATAGTAAATGGGAGTGTTTTCTTGATTTCACTTTCAGATTGTTCATCATTAGTGTACAGGAATTCCAGAGATTTCTGTGCATTAATTTTGTATCCTGCTACTTTACCAAATTCATTGATTAGCTCTAGTAGTTTTCTGGTAGCATCTTTAGGATTCTCTATGTATAGTATCATGTCATCTGCAAACAGTGACAGCTTTACTTCTTCTTTTCCAATTTGGATTCCTTTTATTTCCTTTTCTTCTCTGATTGCTGTGGCTAAAACTTCCAAAACTAAGTTGAATAAGAGTGGTGAGAGTGGGCAGCCTTGACTTGTTCCTGATCTTAGTGGAAATGGTTTCAGTTTTTCACCATTGAGGATGATGTTGGCTGTGGGTTTGTCATATATGGCCTTTATTATGTTGAGGAAAGATCCCTCTATGCTTACTTTCTGCAGGGTTTTTATCATAAATGGGTGTTGAATTTTGTCAAAAGCTTTCTCTGCATCTATTGAGATGATCATATGGTTTTTCTTCTTCAATTTGTTAATATGGTGTATCACATTGATTTGCGTATATTGAAGAATGCTTGCATTCCTGCAATAAACCCTACTTGATCATGGTGTATGATCCTTTTAATGTGCTGCTGGATTCTGTTTGCTAGTATTTTGTTGAGGATTTTTACATCTATGTTCATCAGTGATATTGGCCTGTAGTTTTCTTTCTTTGTGACATCCTTGCCTGGTTTTGGTATCAAGGTGATGGTGGCCTTGTAGAATGAGTTTGGGAGTGTTCCTCCCTCTGCTATATTTTGGAAGAGTTTGAGAAGGATAGGTGTTAGCTCTTCTCTAAATGCTTGATAGAATTCGCCTGTGAAGCCATCTGGTCCTGGGCTTTTGTTTGTTGGAAGATTTTTAATCACAGTTTCAATTTCAGTGCTTGTGATTGGTCTATTCATATTTTCTATTTCATCCTGAGTCAGTCTTGGCAGGTTGTGCATTTCTAAGAATTTGTCCATTTCTTCCAGGATATCCATTTTATTGGCACAGAGTTGCTTGTAGTAATCTCTCATGATCTTTTGTATTTCTGCAGTGTCAGTTGTTACTTCTCCTTTTTCATTTCTAATTCTATTGATTTGAGTCTTCTCCCTTTTTTCTTGATGAGTCTGGCTAATGGTTTGTCAATTTTGTTTATCTTCTCAAAGAACCAGCTTTTAGTTTTAGTGATCTTTGCTATCGTTTCCTTCATTTCTTTTTCATTTATTTCTGATCTGATCTTTATGATTTCTTTCCTTCTGCTAA